>NC_137147.1:158082668-158365415 GCF_951394435.1 Stenella coeruleoalba
CAACTGGTCAAATAAATTGCCATTATTATGGTACATGAATTTAAAAGGGATCATCATTCACTAACTAACTGCATTTTAATGTACACTTAGGAATAACCAACTATTGATGCCAGGGCATAATAAAAGGTACCCAGGGAGCGACAGCACTGAGTACAAAGGATGTGGTCTGTGATCACTACCTGGCCTCCACTTACACACCATCTTTCCCCGTGGAATAATAGGCTTGGAAATTTCCCTCTTCTTACACATGAAACACCAAACCATTAAATTGCAAAAACAATTCTGAATTTATTATTTCTAGTAGCAGGCCCTTTGAACACAAATGAAGAGTTTATCCTCTGATTGTGGTTGTACTATTTTTTCCCCCAAAGAGCATATTCAAATTTGCATCTCAGCTTGGATGCTTTTAGTTGAAAGTAGTATATAGAAAAGCAAAAACCCAGAGTGTCGTAAACTAAAAGGGAAATTTATTGGCTAGAGGCAGAGCAGGCTCAACTGTCCAATCAGAGCTCTGGTTCTAGTTCCAGATGTTTCTCTCCACTCTGCCTTGCTCTGTATATCAGTTCATCCTCATCCTGATTGCTCTCACAGGAGGGAGCTGGTAACAATTATAGCTGAGCCACACGGTTGCCCGAGACTGGGGCCGAGAGGATGGTCACGTCCCAGGTCTCCAGCGAGCTCCTGGGACGGGCCTCCAAGTGAGGGTCCTAGGCTTTGCGCAGGAAAGAATTCAAGAGCGAGCCCTAGTAAAGTGAAAGCAGGTTTATTTAGAGAGATACACATTCCATAGAGAGAATGTGAACCCTCTCAGAAAGTGAGGGGGGCTCCAGTATATGGGGTGGTTAGTTTTTATGGGCGGGGTGATTTCATAGGCTAACAACTATTTGGGGGATGGGCGGGGATTTCCAGGAATTGGACCACTGCCCACTTTTCGGCCTTTTATAATCAGCCTCGGAACTGTCATGGTGCCTGAGGGTGCGTCACTTAGCTAATGTATTAAAATGAGGGTATAATGAGGCTCAGGGTCCACTGGAAGTTGAGTCTTCTGCCATCTTGGACTTAGTTGGTTCTAACCAGTTTATGTTGTATCCAACCGCTGTGATTCTTTTAAAGGTTGTACCCTGCCCCCTTCCCTCCTGTCTCAACAGATGGGAGAATGGTTTTTCTGCTGGAGAAGAAGGGGGGTGAAACTCTTTTCCTTTTAATGGCTTCAGGAAGTTGTAAACTTTAAGATATTAAGGAATCCCTAGGCAGGTAAATTATGAAATGTTTGCATCAATTAATTCATTTATTCTGTCAATGCTTTTCAGCTAAATGCTACCCAAAACACACCAGTAGTTAAACAAGTTGGGCTAATGACTTATTGCATCAAGTGAGGACACACGTTATGCAGGAAAATGGGGTGTTCCAGTAAGAAGGTATTAAAAAGAACAAATTATAGGATTAGGATGAGTTGGGGGAGGATCTAAGGAAGTAGAGGTTTTCTCTAGATTGAATAATATCTATGAGTATCTCAATAAGTCTTTGAAGAAAGGGAGGGGAGAGTGAAATGAGAATAAAGCTGTAATTGGTAAAGAAGTAGCATCACCCATTTCGGCCAAGAGATGGGGCCGGGGTGTTCTGGTATTTGTAAATGGCATAGTGACCTTGTTTTTGTCTGTGCTTGGACAAAATTATGAAGTTGCTTCATCTGATTTTATCATGGTCTCAGAGTAGCCTTGTTTGAGGTTGGTATTCTGTGAGATTGTTTATGTTTAGTAGGATAATAACACGGCCTAGATGTTCAGAAGTGTCAGGCCAGCTTCTGAATGTCAGGGGCTGTTCTTTTTTCCTTTCTCAACTCATTCAACATTGTTAAGTGCTTGTTGTTTGCTGGGGTATCATTGCAAATTAGAGATGGTTCCTGTCATCAAGGAGCTCACAGTGTAGTGAAAAAACAGATAAATAGACAGTTGGCATTTATTCAGTTAACAAACATGGATTGCATGCCTGATGTGTGTCAGTCCCTGTTTTGGACGTGGAATATATTAGTGAAAAAATAGTAGAGATCTCTGCTCTCGTGGTGTCCTCATTCTAGGAGGGGAAGACACAATAAATAATAAAATGAAGAAGTATATTATTGATTTTTTTCAACAGTAATTATAGAAAAAAGGAAAAGTAGACAGGGTTAGAGGATTGAGACCAGGGAGAAAGTGGACTGTGGTATTAAATTGGATGAGAAAGAGAACGTGCTAAGGGACTTCCCTGGTGGTCCAGTGGTTAAGACTCAGCACTTCCAGTGCAGGGGGTGGGGGTTCGATCCCTGGTTGGTGAACTAAGATCCTGCATGCCGCACGGTGCGGCCAAAAAGTAAATAAACAAATGGAGAAAGAATGTGCTGTGTTAGAAGAACATGGAACCATTAGGTAAGGGAAATATATGACCACTCAGGCATAATTTCAGGGTATTTTACTCATTTTTCTTTGACGATCTATGAACCAGAGTAAAATAAGATTTGGGTTGTTTTATTTATTTTATACTGGAGGTCAAGTTGGGTATGTTGAATCAATATGGCTTTATAGAAATATTACCTGTGTTTATTACAGGAATGGAAAATAATTTTGAGCATGTTTCTCATTTATCTACATTTTACAAAAAGTTAAAACTGCAAACAAACTTTCATACCACAGAAAAGGAGGAAGAGACTCCATTGGTCTCTATTTGTTTATTTACTGTAACTCCAGTTGACCCTTTTTAAAAGTTATGGATGTTGGACTTTGAAATGGATGGGAACACTTCCACCAAACTCATCTAGTTCTTTGCCAGCTTTAATGTCTATTTCTTAAACTAGCAGAGTGTTGCGTTTTCTTTTTCCTTCACCTACTATCTTCCTGTCAATGAAGACTTTTTCTCCTATCAGGACGTCTCTGGAGTGAGGAATGAGCCAATTTTATGTTTTTCTTAGGAGTGCAGTGGGTCATGGAAGGGAAGTCTGGGGAGACAGAACCCCAGTCAAAAGGCATACACATATGAAAGAGGTACTGGAAAGGTCGTCTTCCACAAGCCAAGAAGAGGAGTCTTCTACTTGCTCATCGTTTTCTTCCCTTCATCCACTTCAGTTTTTAAGGAGGTTTCTTGGGGGTGACAACTACTCAACTTTGTTTTCTTCTCCTGATCTGTGTCTCTGGTCTTTGAGACGTTGCTTGTTTTTAGATTTCATCACAAACAGACCTAGCCCTGGTGAAATAGTGATGAGGTGAATTCTGTCTTCTGTCTTCCTAGTTTCAATGCTCTTTCCTTAAGAATCAGAGTCTTAGGACTTCCCTGGTGGTGCAGTGGTTAAGACTCCACCCTCCCAATGCAGGGGGCCTGGGTTCGATCCCTGGTCAGGGAACTAGATCCCACGTGCATGCTGCAACTAACAGTTCACATGCCACAACTAAGGAGCCTATGTGCAGCAACTAAAGGAGCCCGCCTCCTGCAACTAAGACCTAGTGCAACCAAATAAATAAATATTAAAAAAAAAAAAAGAATCAGAGTGTCAAATCAGGAAGAGACATTAAAGGTCTTCTGGTCTACCTTTCCTGTCTACACCCAAGACCCAAACTAGCATTCTATGTTGAAATGCCCCCAATGAAAGGAAATTAATTTCTACACAAGGTATCTCATTATTTCTTGCCACGACTTTGATTTTTTGTTTGTGTAGCTTCTACCCATTAATTGCAGCTCTAGCACTTGGGGGTATGAAGAAAAAAACATTCGCTATTTTGGACAACAATCTTTTAAATAATTTAAGATTCTTTTGATGTGTTTCTTTAATTCTTTACCTTTAATTCTCTTCCCTCCAGGGTAAACATTATCAGTTTTGCTCTTTTTTTTCAATCTTCTTACAGCTCTCAAATGTACTCCAGTGCTTCACAAACTTGAGAAAATGCAGATCCCTTAAAAGAAAACACAATACAATATATACTGTTGACTTAAATTAGTTTTAATTTAAACCCATGTAAATACAAAAATATAAATGGGTATAAAGCCCTCATGTTAACGATTCTTAAACATGCAACTTGGAATTTAAAAATAAGCAAAAGTGTAAAACTGATAAAAATTAGCAACATTAACAAAACGTGACAGATTAAACTTGTATTTTACTGAAACCAAATTGTTTTCAATATGAAGATGATAATGCTATGATGCAAATTCTTTTGTTTCAGCATGTATATATACCCTGATGCCTCGTGGTAACACAATTCTCCTACCACTTTCTCTGTATATAAAATAAGGATACAAAAAAAAATGGTCTCACAGGATTACCGTAAGAATTGCACAAAATTATGTATGTTAACAGTTCGTGGTGCAGAACAGTCAAAAATGGCAGGTATTATTATTACTATAATTGTTATTGCTGGTGCTAAGTGTAAACTGGTGTGTAATAGCTGCTTACAGATTTGAATGGAATACAATCAAACGCTGGCTGATAAACATCTTCCAAATTTAGGGCTCGTTTCCATTCCCCAACATGGCTTTTGAAATTTGCTCTTAATTTCCGAATTAAACAGACTTGCCAGATGCTTGCTGGAAAGTGGGTCATCTCTGGCAAACAAAGCCAGGGGAGAGTCACAATAACATATAGAGGATATTCCTTGCTACATTTCACTCAGTGAGCTATGGTCCTTGTATCAAAGAGCTGAAATGTTATGTCGGAATCAAGAAAATATTATTCACCTGTCTTCATTACCTCGGCTGCCCCTGAGATGGATTAAGTTTTGATTTTCTCTGTCTTTGGATATAATAGATAACCTTCAGCTCCCTGAAGGTTAATGAATTGCTCACAGAGCTGTGGTGCAGCGAAACTCTGCAAACCCTTCTTTCCATCTATACCAACACAAAGAGTAGATGTATAACTTCACTTTGGATCCTGAAAATACATTACCTTCCTACTGACATGCACCAAAACCTGACTTTAATCACATTGTAAGTCAAATAACAAAATGAAATGGACAAAGATGTTAATTGTTACTTTTAAAGACCTTATCAAAGTAGAGGTCATCTCCTTGGATTCATTTGTCGTCTGGATGGTGATACTTTGAGTGATAAAGTAATACGAAACTTTAGGCTCAGGTTTTTACTATGGGGCAATGGGATATTTTGAATGAACACCATCCCTGAGCTGGGTCTTTGTGCCTGGATGCCCCAGTTTAGCTATCATATTAGATAAGACTTGACTAATGCAAAAATATTCACAGTTGTGTTATATTATCAGTTCAAGTTGCTAGGTTTTCAGAATATGTGTTATAGAGACACACTGAAGAAAACACACACACACACACACACACACACACACACACCCCCCATATGGCTTTCTGGTGTGTAGCCAAAATGAAACTAAAAGACCTTGGTTGTTTTGAATCAAGTTTTCTTGCAGTAATTTCCAGTAATTGTTTTTTTTAAAATGTCTCTTCCAAGTCAAGAGAACTGGAGAAGACCTGTTTTGCTCTGGTCCATACTTTTGGAAGTCATACTCCTAGACACTTTATTCTGGAATACTTGAATTTGCAATTTCCAAACTAAGTAATAAGGGCTACATGAAAACTTTCCAGGTGGTACATGGACCAGGTAGTTTTTAAAAAATCAACTTCCAGATATTTGACTTCCATGTATCTGTTTTCCTAAAAATGATCTGTATGACAATGCTCTTGGGGCAACTTCTGAAGCTCTTCTCCTTGGCCTTGGCCTTATCCCCTTCACAATTCTCCTTCTCTTACTTTATCAGAGACACCTCTCACCCACCTGGGATCTTAATATGATGTGTTCCCCTGGGGTCCAAAAGCTTCTACGCCTTCAATCAAACGGTCACTTACAATATTGGTGTCTGGTGTCATCTCTTAATAGAGGCATCATAAACCCATGGGGGTGGCCCCTGTGGGTGAAGCCAGGCATTAGAATGATGATATTTTGGTCTGAAGGATATTCAGAACCCACATGTATCATAAAAAATGGCGTTGCTGCAGCGGTGACACTTTTCAATATTATTACTTCACCTTTTCCATTCCCTGAACATTGTCAAAGAATGCATCACTTCGGACGGAAAATTTGAAAAGAATGAAGTGGAGAATCTGATATGTCTGAAGCAGAGAACAACGGTGAAAATACTGTGGGTAGCAGCACGTCAGTTCAATCTGGGGGAAAGCTCTGGGCAGACATTGGTGCCTCCCTTACCTGTCCATTCCTCCATCTGTTCATCTTAAAATATTAGAATTTCAAAATTTGGTAAAAAGCTACTCTGCACACCAGCTCCGCATGTTCACCGTTCTCAGGAATGAGTCAACGCTTGTAAAGAACCTCATTCATCCCTGTCTCAGTCTGAGTCTCAGTTGCATGTTTTGTGTGATTTCAGGGAAGAAGGAAACGGTTCCATATTTAGTTTTGAAAGAGCATCTCTTTAAGAAAAATATCTTCGTTTTCTATGCTGTATAACAAATTGCTGTAAAACTTACTAGCTTAAAACGACACAAATTTGTTGTCTCACAGTGTCCCTGGGTCAGGAGGATGGGTACAACTTAACTGGGCTCTTTGCTCTGGGTCCCACCAGGCTGAAATGAAGGTGTTGGCTGGGGCCGCTACTCTCACCTGAGGTTTAGAGTCATCTTATCAGCTCACTGGTTGTTGGGAAAATTCCTTGCCTTATGGTGGTTTGACTGGGGTCCCCTTTTCCGGCTAGCTGTTACCAGGGACCACTCTCAGCGCCCAGAGGCCACCCACAATTCCTCGTCATGTGGCCCCCAGAGGTAGCTCTGGTTCACAACTTGGATATTTGCTTGCTTCCCCCCAGGCCAGCAGGATCGTAGTTACCGCTGCTTCCTTTCTCTGTAAATGTCCCTAATTAGATTAGCCCCTCCCTTTTGTTGAACTCAAGGTGAGCTGATTTGTAACCTAATCATGGGAGCACATCAGCTCATACTCACAGTTGGAGCCCACAAGCAAGGAGAGGGCGTTATACAAGGTGTGTACAACACGGGATGGTATCTTGGGGACCAGGTCAGATTTCTGCCAACCACAGCCCCCCTCTGTCTCTCCGTCACTTACGTCCCTCCCAAATGTAAAATATGAATATATCTACACCCTCCGAAGCTTCCCAAGAGTCTCATCCCACTCCAGCAACAATTCAAAGTCTAAAATCTCATCTAAATGTCATCAGCTCAAATCCAGAATCTAAATCAGCACCAGGTAGGAATGAGGCTACTAGACGAAATTCATTGAGCATCGCTGCTGGGCCACAATGTCTCGCCATCTGTGGATACTCGAAACCAACGACACAAACCATTTGCTCCCAACGTGCAATGGTGGGACAGGCATAGAATAACAGATGCAGGTATCGTGGTTCAAAAAATAGGAAAATGGAAGGTAAAAACCTACCTATCTGTTAAAGGCAGTTCTGAAATCCAGCTGAGCAAATGGGAATTTCCTGATTAGATTTCAAGGCCTGGGAATAGTTCTCCCCGGTTCATGGATCCACCTCCTGGGCTCTTGGCTCCACCCCCTGAATCATCCTTCCTTTTCTACGAAAGGCGGTTCCTGTTTGCAGCTGAGTACTTTTACTAGCCTGCTTCCTGCCAGAGAATCTGGGGAGGGCAACAGCCTCATCTTATTCCCTATGATCTTTGTCCCTTTTAGCCCAAGCTGGCAACGTTTCTGCTGAAACAATTTTCTTAAGAAGTCTGTGGATCCTCCGTGAATTTTACTGGATTTCATTCCGTTTGATAAAAGCCACGCCTACCAATGTTTTCAGGATCATCATTTCAGTCTCTCAGGTGGCTGGCGAGACGGCAGAAGGACGTCACGCGAAAGCATCCTAGAGGCCCTCTGGTTTGATCGAAGCACACCTTGTCTCTTGAAGGGGTCCTTTGTGTGATTGGATACACTAACCTTTTAATCTTGCTGAGGTTTATTTACTCCTCAGCTGATGGACATTTGGGTTGTTTCCAGTTTGGGGCTATTATGAATAAAGCTTCTATAAATACTTGTTTACAAATCTTTGTGTGGGCATATGTTTTCATTTCTCTTGAGTAAATGCCTAGGAGCAGAATTGCTGGGTAATAGGGTAGAAACCTGACGAGAAACTGCTAAACATTTTCCAAAGGAATTGTACCATTTTACACACCTGCCAGCAATGCATGCAGTTTCTGATCGCCCGGTATATTGAATTTTAGCCATTTTCAGTGGGGGTCTAGTAATATCTCTTCATGACTTTAATTTGCACTTCCCCAATGACAACAGGGTGAGCATTTTTCATATGCTTACTGGCTATTCATGCAAATTCCTTTGTGAGGTGTCCCTTCACATTGCTTTGCCCGTGTTTTTATGAGATGGTCTTATAATAATTGAATTAGAGGGATCCTTTACATGTCGGATAGAGGCTCTTTTCCAGATGTAAGTATTACAAATAATCCCAGTCTGTGACTTGCCCTTTTACATTCTTAACTGTGTTTTTAATAAGTTTAAAATTTTGATGAAATATAATTAATCAATATTTTCTTTGATAGTAATTTCTGGGTCCTGTCTAATAAATATTACTTTATCCCCAGGTCATGAGATAGTCTCTGATGACTCTTCTAGAAGTTTTATAGTTGTAATTTTTACAGTTAGTTCTCTAATCCACCTTGAATGAACTTTGCGTGCAGAGTGAGGTAGGTATCACGATAAATTTTATTCCACGTGGATACACAATTGCTCCATCACCATTTGTTAAAAGACCTGCTTTTCCATCTGTCCTGAGCCTATTGATGGTAGTGCCCTTGGCTAGGAAGGCCTATGGTGCTCACCCAGCACATGTTACACCCAGGGAGCTCCACTGACATTTCTTCCACTGGGGCCACTATTTATGGCTGGGCCAACTCGAGGCTTTTATGATCCAAGGATGCACTTCAGCAAGAAACTATTAGGGGGCTTTGAGCAACAAGATTTACTACTCACAGGTCCTGGAGGGTATAGGTCATGCTGGAGAGACCACACAGTAAGGTCACAGGCAGAGGCAGTGTGGACCTGGGACTCTGCCTTTATTAGGGTCAAAAAGTGGCATGTCTAGGGTTTGGGGGTTCATTCTTTTTTTTTTTTCTTTGTGATACCCGGGCCTCTCACTGTTGTGGCCTCTCCCACCTCGGAGCACAGGCTCCAGACGCGCAGGCTCAGCGGCCATGGCTCACGGGCCCAGCCGCTCCGCGGCATGCGGGATCCTCCCCGACCGGGGCACGAACCCACGTCCCCTGCATCGGTAGGCGGACTCTCAACCACTGTGCCACCAGGGAAGCCCTGAGGGTTCATTCTTTATTGGCTAATTTAAAGCATGAAAGTGGGAATTAGGGTGAGAGAAGGGAGAAGTAGGGTCACTCAAGTGGTCAGTGATCTAGGTCTTTCTGAAAGAGGGAGCTGCTTGTGGGGGAGCAATCTATCTCCTTACCTGGTTGTTTTGCCAGTAGCTGTGTCTTACAGCTGGCAACATGCTTTTCGCGATGGATGTCTTTTGAAATGGCTGCTTTGGCAGTCAAAAGCTTACTGTCAGGCACTTACACTACACTCATATTTTCCCTTAAGTTGCTTTAGTGTCGACGCAAGAGGGAGGAGATATGGGGATATAGGTATATGTATAGCTGATTAACTTGGTTATAGAGCAGAAACTGGCCCACTACTGTAAAGCAATTATACGCCAATAAAGATGTTAAAAAAAAAAGAAAAGTGAAACAAAAAAAATAAAATATATTTATAGGAAGCAAGATGATTTTTAATCTATAAGTGTAAAAGCCAAAATGTGAAATGCATTTGGGGCAACCGAAAAGAATTTAATTGTTTGTATGAGGTAACAAAGAGAAAGACTTTCTGTGAGCTGATCATTATAAATCCATTTTAAGTTAAAAGAGTAGAAAATTAACTTAGGGATTTGTGGGGCCATTTCTCAAATTAAAAAAAAAAATTGCTTTAGTGTCTCTGTTGGAAATCAATTGACTATATAGGGTTGGGTGTAATTCTGGACTCTCTCCTCTGCTTCATTGACCTATTTGTCTATACTCATGTCAATATCCCAGTCTCTTGTCTGTTGTTGCTGTGTAAAGAATTAAAGTAAGAAAGGTAGATTCTACAACTCTATTAGTCTTTTGCAAGATTGTTTTCCCTATTATAGGTCATTTGAATTTCCATATACATCTTAGAATCTGTTTGTTAATGTCTACAAAAAATACTGCAATTCTGATAAGATTCATGGCACCTAGAAATCAATTAGGGATAAATTAACATCTTAACAGTGTATGTCTTCCAATTCATAAACATAGTGTATTTCTCCCTTTATTTAAGCTTTCTTCAATTTCTCTCAGCAGTTCTTCGTAGTTTTCAGTACACAGTTGCTGCATATCTTTTGTTAAATTTATTCCTAAATATTTAATATTTTTTGACACTAATGTAAGTAGAAACATTTTTTTTAAAATTTCATTTCTGGTGGCATAAAGAAACAGCTAATTTTTGTTACACATTGACCGTGTGTTCTATAACCTTGATAAACACACTTATTCGTTCTAGTAGTTTCACTGAAGATTCCTTAAGATTTTTTTTGAAGAACAGCTTATATTTTTAGAGCAGTTTTAGGTTCACAGCAAAACTGAGCAGAAGGTACAGAGGTTTCCCACATACTCTCTGTCCCAACACATGCATATCCTCTCTCATTACTAACATCCCCACCGAGGCAGTACATTTGTTACAACTGATGATCCTGTACTTACGCATCATTATCACTCAGAGTTCCTTGTAGACATTAAGGTTCACTCTTAGTGTTGTACACTCTATGGGTTTGAGCTGTACAGGTTTTCAACACTTTTGGGGAAATACCAAGGAATGTGATTGCTGGATCAAATGGTAAGAGTATGTTTCGTTTTATAAGAAACCACCAAACTGTCTTCCAAAGTGGCTGTGTCATTTTGCATTCACGTCAGCAACAAATGAGGGTTCCTGTTGAGCTACATTCTTGCCAGCGTTTGATGTTACTGGTGTTCTGGAGTCTGGCCCTTCTAACAGGTGTATCGAGGTAACTTGTTTGAATTTGCCTGATGACATATGTTGTGGAGCACCTTTACATATGCTTATTTGCCATCTAATATCTTCTTTTCCCCCGGCTTTATTGAGATATAATTGGCATAGAACATTGTGTAAGTGTGCGATTTGATATATGTATATATTGTGAAATGATTACCACAATAAGATGAGTTGACACATCTATCACCTCACGTAGTTGTCTTTTTTTATGGTGAAAACTTTTCAGATCTACTCTCTTGGCAACTTTCAAGTGTACAACACTGTTGTTAACTACAGTCATTATGCTGTATATTAGATCCTCAGAACTTACTCATCTTGTAACTGCGAGTTTGTCCCCTTTGACCACCATCACCCATTTTCCACACCATTTTGCCCTTGGCAACCACCAATGTTTCTATGAGTTCAGGGTGTTTTTTTAAGATTCCACATATAAGTGAGATTGTACAGTATTTGTCTTTCTCTGTCTGACTTAGTTCCCTTAACATAATGGCCTCAAGTTTCATTCATGTTCTTGCAGATAGAATTTTCTTTTTTATAGATGACTAATATTCCATTGTATATATACCATTGTATATACATATATATATATCTCCAAAACTGAGTTCTATAAAATGCAGAATTTACTGAAATTGTCTTTTACAAATTAAAAACTCAAAGAATAAGAAAATAAAATTTATTGTAAATCAGAGGTACTGTCCATTCAGATTTGGTGTGACAGAAGAAGAGACAAGAATATCGATATTAGTAAGAGAAAACTACCTGTGGCTCCATTTGGAACTTCATAATCAAGCATTCGCTCTTCTATGATTAATCTTTGGCAGCCTTCTTTGTTTTGGACCATCTTTCCTCTCCCTTCACACCCCTCATCACCAATGTACTTACCCTCAGAGCATCTCTAAGCCTGTGCTGTTCCTCTACCTGTCCCCTGAAGATCCATTCCTCGCCCTGTCCATGCTCTGCTCAGTACTTGTTGGGTGCAGCTAATTGATAAGAAATTGGGGGCTGGGGGCTGGAGAAGACAGGGCATTTCTTTCCTCCCCCACAGTCTTAGATGGTGTTTCTTATAGCAGCCGCACCTCCTTGAGACTCCAACTCCTACCAGACACACCCAAGGTGGTCCCAGCTTCCATCAGGTGGTGCTGGTCTCAGGTCTCAGCTGGCGTTGCTTTTTCCCTTTGTCTCCAGCCTAAGGGCAGTCCTGGCTTCCTGCTGTTGCTAATCTCTGGGTTATCTGATGCCTTTCGACAGCCATGTAACCACTTCTCTGAAATAAATTTCCTTGTTGTAAATATTTGAGGAGACTTTTCTTTTCTTGGTTAAACATTAATGGATACAATCACTTAAAAATTGCCTTATTCTACAATCTTAAAATAGTGTCTAATATCATAACCGTGATTCTCAATGGTGGGCTAGTGACCAATATAGAAATTCAATGTTTTCTTTCCGTTCCTACAGAAAATGAAATGCAAGTCCACAGAATCATTTTTAAGTATATTAAGAGCTACTTACTAGTAATCCATTAAATGGATTATTAAAGGTTACAAATATTTAATATACATATAGCAAAATGCTTTTAATAGATTTGGTGAAAAATATTTTGAAATATTGTAGGGATTAATTTATAGTGGTTTGCCTATATATGTTGATTTATCAACACAGTTATTTACAACATGGGATAACATCTCCCTGGTCAGCTTGTGAACCTCAAATCTAACCATGTATTACATTTTAAATTTAAAAAGTAAAATTTTTAATGTTTTTGAAAAATACAGGTTCCTGGAACCTAATCCAGACTCACGGGTTACTCGTCGGAGAAGGGGGACCAGAAATCTGTGCTTTTAACAGCTTTCTCAGGCGACCCTTTGTCAGTTAACTTCTCATTTTCATTATGGGTGTTTGGGAAGATGGTGTGGCAAGAAGTATGAATACGTAAAACTGGTAGCTAGTGGGAAGCAGCCGCATAGCATAGGGAGACCAGCTCTGTGCTCTGTGACCACCTAGAGGGGTAGGATAGGGAGGGTGGGAGGGAGACCCAAGAAGGAGGGGATATGGGGATATATGTATATGTATGGCTGGTTCACGTTTTATACAGCAGAAACTAACCCACCATTGTAAAGCAATTATACTCCAATACAGATGTTAAAAAAAAAAATAAAAAATAAATAAATAAAATCTAAAACCATAAAAAAAGAAGTTTGAACACAAATACGATTTTCCAGAGCCCAAATTGATCAACTTTGTGATTATTGCTTTTACCTCTGAGAAACTTACAGGAACTGGAGATTAAACATTGGACCTGGTATTGAAAGCATCCAATACCCAGAGAGGGGCCCCAACTATTTCCTTGAAGCTATTATCTTCTGAGGTTGACTACAAAAACACTTAGTCATCCTGAGGTGTGACTGTGTCTGTCTGATGGACAGGAAAGGGGGAAAATTTTACTCATATCAATTAATAGAGAAGTTCTGGAAAGATCTTATATTTCCAGAAAATAAGTCAACCCAGTAACACCACTAGTCCTCTTTGCACTTGTTTTGAACTACCTGCAAGTCGGAGTTAGTCTGGGTGAGAAACAGGGTCACAAAACAGTATTTTCTGAATATGAGTCCATTTCCAAAATTCCCATAAGCTCCTCCTGGGAGCCCTTGGGGGTTTTCATGTATGCTCACTATGGGGGAGGTTGCTAGCTGCCCTTCAGGGGGCATTCTACCCATCTGCTTTGGTATTAGGACTTTTAGGTGGACACAAGGCTGCCAGAACAGACATTCCCCAGTTTTCTTTCAGTTGGGTGCAGCCATGTGATTTAGCTCTGGTCAGGAGGTTAAGTGTGAAAGCGGTAGATGTAACGTCTGGTTCTTAAGGGGAAGGTTCATGCTTTTCCACTCTCTTCTTTTTTTTTAATTTTTGTTTTATATTGGAATATAGTTGATTAACAATGTTGTGTTAGTTTCAGGTATACAGCAAAGTGATTCAGTTATATATATATATCTACACACACACACACACACACACACACACACACACATATCTTTTTTCAGATCCTTTTTCCCATATAGGTTATTACAATATATTGAGTAGAGTTTCCTGGGCTATATAATAGGTCCTTGTTGATTATGTATTTTATATATAGTAGTGTGTATATGTAAATCCCAAACTCCTAATTCATCACTCCCCTCCTTCAGCCACTTTCTCCTTTCCTCTTCTCTAGGGGCTGAATGCACGTGTGGAGGTAAAGGTGGGTGTGGTGAGGACTCAGATGAATGAGCAATTGGAGAGAAGGGGTTAGGGGTTTGGAGCCCTTCCCTGAGCAGCCCATGGCATCAGCCAGGATTTTGAAGGAAAGAGAAAGAAATGTCTATCCTACATGAGCCAGTATTATTGGGTGACTGTCGCACACCCCACACTCATGCTCTCATACATGAATGCATTGCCTTAGCCACCACTGACCATCTGCTCCAGCTGTTTCTGGATTACAGAGGCTGCCAGGGCCTTTGGGGAGGCTTGACAGGCACTGGGTGTTGGTGGGGTCCGTAAATTGCTGTGAAAGCAGTTTGCTGGTTGCCAGAGTCTGCTACCCCCAAAGCCCACGAGAGGCTGCTCTAATACACGTATTGGCTTTTCTGGGGCACGGCTCAAGTCACTGGAACTCCTGGATACACTGATACCCTTTTACCTCTCAGACAAGGTTAGTTATGTCCCAATCCCCGAGTGAACATAGTTTAAGATATTTCAAGTCAATCAATTAGCAGATAATCATTGAGCAACTATTGGGACTTCTGCCACATTCTGGTGATAGAAAGACATGAAAGAGAGGGCTGTGTCTGAGGATTTTATTTTGGGATAGAATGTGGAAATACTGAGTTGCACAGCACACGAGAGCTCTTCTAGCCCAATGTCCCAATTTGCAAAGGTAGGAAAAAGAAGGCTCAGAGCTGTGATTTGCCCAATCACATATCCTAATGGGGTAGGACTGCCTCTTAATGCTCTTTTCATCGTAATTCCTTGTCCATCAGTCATTCAGAATAGGGCTTCTCAAACTTTCATGTGCATACGAAGCACCTGGGATCTTAACAGAAAAGTATTTTCTCAGTGTTCCGGAGGCTGGGTTCCTACAGGGTTTGATCTTGGTGAGGACCCTCTTCCTGGCTTCAGGTGGCCACCTTCTCACCACATCCTCACATGGTAGAGGGGGAGCAGGTAAGATCCCTGGAGTCTCTTCTGATAAGGACATGAATACAGATGGATCAGGGATCCACTCTTAGGACCTCATTTAACCTTCATTTCATCCTTACTCCAAATATAGGCACATTGGGAGTTAGGGCTTCACCTTCTGGGGGATATAATTCCATTCATAGCAGCCACCTTAGACAGGAGGACAACCTGAGATCACCCTAAACAGAGAGGACAGGTGATTCAACTTAAAAAGCCCTTCTGGGGCTTCCCTGGTGGTGCAGTGGTTGAGAGTCCACCTGCCGATGCAGGGGACACAGGTTCGTGCCCCGGTCCGGGAGGATCCCACATGCCGCGGAGCGGTTGGGCCCGTGAGCCATGGCCGCTGGGCCTGCGCGTCCAGAGCCTGTGCTCTGCAACGGTAGAGGCCACAGCAGTGAGAGTCCCGCGTACTGCAAAAAAAAAAAAAAAAAAAGCCCTTCTGAAAAGTGCCTCTGGACAGCCTTCCTTCTAGACATCACTGGAAATATAAAGCGTGAGAAGATGAGTATGAAGAGATGCTGCTTGGAAATGTGTTCTCGGCAAAGCTCGGTACGTACCCGAGCTTGATGTCTTCTTCACAGTGTCTTCTTTTATCCTTAAAAGACGTCCCGCTTTTTTCTTAGCTCGCCTGTATAGGAAATTAACCTCCAGATTCTGCTTGTCTGAGGTCTTAGACCCTTTTCTTTCCTTGCTTAAGAGTCTTTGAAACAAACTACACCGTGCTTTGGGTCCGTCATGATGTCCAGAGAAAATATTGCCTCAGAGTTTTTGGAGATGCTCGGGGAAGGGAAGTGTGGAGGAGAGGAGCTCTCTTCATTGGCTTTCTGGGTAGCAGAGGAGAAGAAATCCCACGGTTATAAGATCTGATGCCCGTGCAGCTGGTGTTCGTTCCACGGTGCATCGGACCTGTGCTGACTGCTATACCATAGCATGAAAAAGCCATCCTTCTCTTTGCCAAGGAACCCAACTGAGAGAAGCTTTTTCCGTTGCGGAGCACAGGCTCCGGACGCGCAGGCTCAGCGGCCATGGCTCACGGGCCAAGCCGCTCAGCAGCACGTGGGATTTTCCCGGACCGGGGCACGAACCCGTGTCCCCTTCATCAGCAGGCGGACTCTCAACCACTGCGCCACCAGGGAAGCCCTGAGAGAAGCTTTTTAAAACTTAGAAGAGAGAGAATGTTTAGTTAATGCATGAATGACAGATTGCAGTAGTATATATATATATATATATATACATCATCTGAGTTTCTGGGATGTTAATGAAATAACTGACTTATTATATGACTTCCATGACATTTAACGAGTAATGTTGAAGCACATAAGCATATACTTAAGACTCTTTTACAGCTACTGAATTTATTTCTCATATTAATCCTTTCAGGCAATGGATGATCCTATCTATATCTTTGTGTTTGTATCCTAAATAATAATAACAACACTTTATTTTTTTTTGCAGAATATATCAAAGCTTGCAAACATTTATTATTTCTTTTCTACTGTACTGTATTATCTGAGAAGACTAAGTATTTTAAATGCATTTGACCTATGCAAATGGACCCATCCATTTGACCTAGGCAGAGCCTCTGGTAAATGTCTGGCCTCGTGTCACCGTATGTTCCTACGTGGGCAGCCTCCTCCCCTACTCCTCTCCCAGCCTAGGGCAACTTAATCTTCGCCTATGGGATCTTCTTTGTCCCAGACTTTTGGATTGGTCTGGATAAAGTCGAGGGGAATTTGATGAATGCCTAGATCAGGGATTCAGCTGCAGTACAGCTCAGGTTAATCTTATTCTCTAGTTTTAGAAATCAGGCCTAGTTGTTTGTGATTGAGTCCCATATTGTGAGCCTTTCAGTATCTGAGTCTCACTCGTGCTCCCCAGACCTGGCTTTGCTTGGTACCGCTTGTCTTTTGGTGCCTATGCTCTGCCCTTATTAGTCAATTCTCCTGGTGACTCAGCTTTGCAGACCTCTCCTGGTGTCCAGTGCCGAGAGCAAGCACCCCTGCAGGTAGGTGTGAGACGGAGTCTTTGCTCTTCCTGGTGTTTCAGGATCACCTGGGTATACTGTGTTGCAGTAATTTGTAACTGATGATCAAATTCTTAGTATTTGGGAATGGTTTACTACGATTTTTATTTAAAAGATTAAAGTGAATTTGTGGTTGTTTTTTTTTTTGAAGTATAGTTGATTTACAATGTTGTGCTAGTTTCGGGTATATAGCAAAGTGGTTCAGTTTATATATATGTCTATCTGTCTATCTATCTATCTATTTATAATTCTTTTTCAGATTCTTTTCTTTTTAAAAAAATATTTATTTATTTATTTGGTTGCATGTGGTCTTAGTTGCAGCAGGCGGGCTCCTTAGGTGCGGCTTGTGGGCTCCTTAGTTGTGGCATGCGAACTCTTAGTTGCCGCATGCACGTGGGATCTAGTTTCATGACCAGGGATCGAACCTGGGCCCCCTGCGTTGGGAACATGGAGTCTTATCCACTGCACCACCAGGGAAGTCCTGATGTTGCAGTGGATAAGATTCTTTTCCATTATAGGCTATTATAAGATATTAAGTATAGTTCCCTGTGCTATGCAGTAGGTCCCTGAGGTTATTCTTATCATAACATTACTCTCTGGCATTATGATCTATTCTCAGGGGAGTAATCGGGGTGTGTTATAACTATCACTCTGAGAATTGTACATAAATCAGGGTATGGCCACAGAAGTGTGCCCAATCTGTGATGTCATCTACTGCATTTCTTCACAAGGAAAAATGGTGGATGCCCTAATCCAGGACACAGTAAGAATGTAAGTGAAATTTAACCTCTGAGGCATATTAGGAGGAGCCAGGGAAATAAGTGAATGTAAATACTTTCAGAAAAAAATTCATTGATTTATCTATATAACCTATGTCTATCAATTAACCCCTGCCTAATTCCTAAAGACCTCAAGGTGACCGGGCAGACAGACATAGACCGGTAAACATACCTTTTATCAGACATCCTGACAAGTTAGTTGTTTCTTTAAAAGAAAGAGACTTTTGGGAATACTTGACTGGTCTCAGACCAGAATCTGGTTTAATTGGTTTCAGTGGGACTCAAGCATCAGTACATACAAACCTTCAGGTGATTTCAAAATGCAGACCAGCAAAATTACAAAGGTGTCCTGTATAAAAACACCTTTAATTGTGTGAATTAATTTTGCAACCTTCACAAGAATCCTGGAAGGATAGAGCAGGTGTTAAAAATGTGATATATGGAGGAACTCTGGAATTTATTTATCTGTCTTGAAGTCAGAGGGACATGAACCCAGCACTCAGAGGCACAGCGATGCTGGACGCAGAAATGGGGAAACGTCTCTGGGATTCATAGGTTTTCATTTCAGCCTAGAATCTCCCTGAGCAATGAAGCTGTCAGTCTGTCCAATTTGAAACCTTCTAAGTCATGAAGTCACTGCCACCTAGTGTTACTGATTTTTCTTTCCTTTTTGGATTTTTTTCTTTTTTCTTCTTTCTCTCTCTCCCTCCCTCCCTTCCTTCCTTCCTTCCTTCCTTTTTTCGCTCTTTAACTCCCTCACTCCCTGAAATAAACCAATGTTTTCCCAGGGCTAGGAAAGTTAGCTTTGGCTCAGAGAGAGGGACAGTGTAAGCTCATATTCCCAGATCTATTGTCTGGGCTCTTGTTTGTGAGAATTTTCTCTCTCCTAAGTGAGGATCTAAACTGCCATTATTCTTATATCTTTTTAAAAAATATTTATTTACTTATTTATTTGGTTGCACCAGGTCTTGGTTGCAGCAGGCAGGATCCTTAGTTGTGGCATGTGAACTCTTAGTTGCAGCATGCATGTGGGATCTAGTTCCCTGACCAGGGATCGAACCTGGGCCCCCTGCATTGGGAGCGCAGAGTCTTAACCACTGAGCCACCAGGCAAGTCCCTATTCTTGTATCTTTTAGGAGTCACTTCCAGATTGAAATAAGGTAGTCATGAGGAATTTCAGTTTATCTGTATCATTAATCCCACCCATTAATTTTTTAGAAGGAAAGTGGTGCTTAGCAAATATTTGTAGAATCTGCTTGATTTGTTTAGTGTTGGCTTTAAAAAAAAAATTGGTTGTTAAACCAACCAGAACAACCCTACAGAAAGACGTTGAAATAAAATGTGTGACATTCTGCACAGTGATTACCTTGTGGATAAAGGGTGAAAAAGAAGGTGACTCTATGATTTGCGGATTTTGACTTGTCCTTTTCTGGCTTCATTCCCCATATCAGGTCTATCAGTTGGTCCTGCCAACCCCACATCCAAAATACATCCCTAATCCATGACCTTTCTTGGTTCTCATTGGTACCCCTTTGGTCCAAGCTGTTAGCATCTTCGGCCTGGCCCATGGACATAGTTGCTTACCTCTTCTCTTTGCATCCACTCAACAGACTTCTTTACACAATAGGCAGAAAGGCCGTGAGAAACAGGAGTCTAATCATGCTACTCGTTATTAAAATCCACTCATGTTTTCCTTCCCTTATCATGACCAAGAGGGCTCTCTATGATCTGACCCTGGCTTTAACTCTGACCTCACGTCCTACCACGTAGCCACACTGGCCTCCTCGGGACCTTTGTACTGGTTGTCTCCTCTGCCTGGAACATTCCTTCCCTGAATCACAAGGACACTATCCTGCAGATCTCAGCTTAGATGGCGCCTCAGGGTAGGTTTGGATCTCCCAAATCCCTCCCTTTCATGTTACTCTCTTTTATTTTCATAGTACTCATCATTAGCTGGAATTATTTTACATATTCATTTTGCTTTTTTTTTTGCTTGTCGCAATCCAGCAGTATCTGTATGCTACAAAAGCAAAAGTCTTGTGTTTTATTCACCTAGAATTCTGGGTGAATATTCCAGGGCCTAGAATAATGTACACAGTAGGTGCTCAATAAATATTTGTTGAATTAATAAATGGTAAATGGTTGAATGAATTTAGGCTATTTCCTAAGTGTTACTGTGTACTCACTCCAGATTGTGAGCGTGTAAATAGGGAAATAAGTAGGAGTGTAAAGCAGGGTTCTTCCTGTAGGAGGTATATTAATATAAAGGAAACAAAACAGATGTAATCATATATGTAATTTATCAAACCTGTATTTTCAGGCAGTATCACCAGGTATGACTCTCGGACTTTTCTTTAAAAGAATTCTACTACAGCCTGGATTCCTCCCACACTGTTCTGGGCCTTTCCAAAAAGTATCTCGCATGGGCTCTGTGAGCTAGATTTCTTGATACCAAATGACATTTGCCATTCGCCTCTTTTTTTTCCTGCCTGGCTGTGGAAACCTTTCTCTAGACAGTGAGCCCCTTGAAGTCGAGAACTGCGTTTCATTTAATTTTGTGTCTGTACCTCTAACCTAGTGCCTGGTACACCAGAGGTACCCAGTGAGTGTCTGCTGAACGAACGGGTTCCGATAACAACTGTTTCCGTTATGCCTTTGCTGCCGTGTGTGCAGAGGAAACTTCAGGTACTGATGGTCATTGCTTTATGTGGAGACCTCAGGTGCCTGGTACCTCTGAAGTCACAGGCACACGCTAAGATGCCCTACACCCTGAATAATGATTTTTATTGTAGTCTATCCCCCAACCTAACTTCAAGCTGAGAATGGTCAGTGGCCCATCTAGAAATGTCTCCCTGTTGGTCCCCAATCCCCCAACCCTATAATCCCTCCTGCCCTGGTTCAATGTCTTTGACCAAACTTGTTTCTTCAGTGTCTCTTCCCTTGGGATGAATTCTTTTTCAGATTTTTTTCCCTGCTCTTTTCTTTTTCTAATGGACTTCTGGTAACTTACTTCCCGAATCCTCTAGATTTGACTGAATGTTAGGGTAAAGGCTCCAGTCCCCGTCTCAGGAGTTTATAGCCCGATATCACACTGCTGAATTTCCTGTCCCCAAGAAGGATGCTTTCTTCTCCCAACCCAAAAATTCTGTCTTAAGACTACTACTGGGAAACTCCAATTTTCTATTAGACTGTTTTTTTTTTTATTTTCTGGAGAATGATAGTGCCTTTCCTAGCAAATTGTTGTTATTAAAATTTATTAAACAGTAATAGGAGAGAAGAGGGGACTAGGCAGTAGAGAGTTTCCAATACTGCATGGGACATATTTACACTAAAGTATGACCTGTTTGCCTGAAATTCAAATTTAACACCGGGTGACGTGTATTTGCTAAATCTGGCAACCCTACCCGAATATCACGCACACGCTCTGAGGAGTCAGGAGAGGCGCCTTGGTGTCATTGGAGCTATTTGACCACCTCATGTGCCACTCAGGACCGTTGTTTTCCTGTCCAGCAGGACCTGCTTGCGCACCAAGTGTGGACCTCTCGAGAGGCTGGCAGCCTCCTGAGGCTGTGCATGGGAAGCAGGTCACTAGACCCCAGTGTTCTGAGTCCTCTCCTACCGCTCTGCTTTTTACAGCCAACACCCAACTCCCTTAGTCCCATCCCCTTGAATTTTGACCCTGAGTGGTTAAGGAAAAACTGAAATCAAGACACTGGTATCTGCTCTCTTCTCGCTATATCTTTTTCTCCCTTTCAAGGAAACAGAAATGAAAGACTTTCCCTACTTCTCCGTGCATCACGTCGTGAGGTCTCTCTACTCTCGATTTATAGTGAACTGGACATTCTACACACCAGATTTTGTTCTTAATACAGCAAATGAACCTAAGTAACTTAGATGACCATTTCACTTTTGAAAAAAACTTGGCTTTCAAGCTAACTGGCATGGTACAGACTCGAAAACCTCACCATTGCTTCTTTGCATCCCTGTTGGAACGATCATAATCGTTCCTTAGGTAGAGGTGTGCCCACAGTAGAATTGGGGAAGGTCCTGGTGGAAGACATGCAGAAGGATGAAGTGTTTTTATATTTTAAAAATAATATCCCAATGCATGATATGCATCCGTCCCCAAAACACAGGTAATGTTTTCAAAAGCTGGGGCTTCTATACTCCATATCGAGGTTTTTCATTTTTATCTTCTAGTTTCCAGTTCTTTATCTTTACAATCAACTTCTGGAACAGTTGAAAGATGATAAGGAATAGTCTTAGTGTAATAAAGGTACAGAAAATAGGATGGAAATAAAAGAAGACACTGTGAGGACAGTTCTAGCAAATGCAACATCCAAGTAATGGTAGTTTCATAAAAAGAGACAAAAAATTGAAGAGAAGATTTTCAAAAACAATTAATATAAGAAAATTTCCTAGAATTTGGGGACGTGAGATTTTTAGATCGAAATGGTCCGCCGAATGCAAAACACACAGAATGAAAATGAAGCAAAACAAAAAGGGACAATAAAGCACATCTCACGAGTTGTATAGAAAAGATTGTAAGAGGTTCTTGAGGAAAAAAAATTCCATGAAAAGCATCAAAAATTAGAAAGTCTTGAGATTTCTCAGTACTTGTGTAGATGCTGGAAATAAAGGAGAGGTGTCTCCAATGATGGAAAAGCACAATTATGGACTTAAAAAATGTATCCTGCCAATTCAGAATATATATTTTTCTCAGGGACATATGAGCCATCCCCCTCAGGGCTATTCTTCAGAATCAGAAGATGTTAGTGCTGAAAAGGCACATAAGGAGGATCCTGTTCAGCATCTTCATTTTATAGATGAAAATGGAGGGCCTGTCACCCAGCTGGGGAAGGACACTGCCGGAATGCAACCATTTCTCCCGTTGTCTTTCCTTTCTACCTCCTCCGACAAAGTGATGCACGACGCATGGGTCATTAGCGGCAGAGTGGAGGGAGAGCTCCAGCTTGAACTTGAACTGGACCCATCACTGGTGTTTAGACATGTCTGATCATGTCCATGACTAGAGCTTTGAACCAAGCAGGCATCTATTTGCTTGTGGGGCTGTGAAGCCTTCTGGGAGGTCCTATAACAAAGGGGAGGGAGGCATGATGAACTTGACACAGTAACAGGGTCTCAGGCTTCTGAAGGGAAAGGCAATTTCAGCACAGCATGGGGTTGGCCCCCCTGCTTTGCCTCTCAGGCACATGGAGGGAAAGAGGAGAGGTGTTGTAAGTTAAAGCGTAAGGAAAGTGCTTCACATAAAACTCCAAAAGGCACTGCAGGACTAGCCATTTCTTTGGTACCTCCTAAGAGAATGTGACAGAAAAGGGAGAAAGAGGCTTTTCTCCCTGCTTAACCACAAGTAATCGCGGCTTTGCTATCTCATGGGCTTCGAGGTGTAGCAGGGGTCGTATCTAGGGATATGGTAGAACTCAGCCAAAGCGGCAGCGTTGTCTAGCGGGGCTGCAATGCCTGTGGGAAAGAGCAGTGGGCTGGGTTGTAGAGCGGGCGACAAAGCAGGGGAAGAAGAAAGAACACGTGCCTGCTATATTTTAGCTGGAGGACAGATAGGGCAACTTCTGGGGACTCTAACACAACCAATTAAACTTTTATTGGAGCTAAGAGGTCTTACAATTAGCAGGTAAGGGCAAGAAACACAAGTAAGTGCTGTCAACACCCATTAGCTCGACAATGGCCCCTAATTTGGAACTATTGGTTTAATGGCCTCCAATTTTTTGTGTGTGCCCCTCTCCTCTACTTGTAAAATTGGAGGAGGAGGAATGAATCCTCAATATATGTACCTTTATTTATTTGTTACCTATCTCTTTTATGTATATATTATTGTGCTAATATAGTATATATGTTGTGAAGTTCGTACAAAAATAGACGTTAAAGAAGAATGAGATAAAAATAAATAAGAATGAAATTAACAGTATTAAAATATCACAGTAAAATATTAGCATTAGCTAATATCCCAAGGTAAGGTTCATCTTAAATGATGATGAATATAAATAGATGTTTCGAATAGTCTCTCTAATCAGAGTGGCATCAAGGAGGTCCAGATTTATCTCGCCTGACAGTGTGTTGGTGGAGGTGGAGGGAGGGAATGAAGAGGAGTGTGGTTTTAAAGTCACGCTGGAGACGGCATCAAAGAGATTAAAGTCAAAATTTTTCAGGCCAAAAAGGGGATAAAGCATTCCAGTCAGATAGTATGTTAGTCAGCTTGGGATGCTGTAACAAAAATGCTGTGGATTGGGTGGCTTAATTAATAAACATTGATTTGTCACAGTTCTGGAGCTGGAAGTCCAAGATCAAGGTGCTGGCAGATCCAATGTCTGGTGAGGGCCCACTTCCTGGCTTGCAGATGGTCACCTTCTCATTATGCCCTCAAGTGACAGATTTCAGACAGCAAGCCTTCGCATCCCTGTCCTTGTAAGGGCACCAATTCCATCATGGGGGCTCCACCCTCATGACTTCAGTACCTACCAAAGTCTCCACCTCCTGACACCATCACCTTGGGGGATAGATTTCAACATGAATTTTGGGGGGAAGGGACACAATCATTCAGTCCACAGCAGATATAGTCAGAGAATCTAAGTCTTTCCACATCCTTTATGTTACAGATGAAGAACTTGAGTCCCACAAAGGTAAAGATATTAAGCCAAAGCAAAAGCACAGAGTGATATGATATCATGGGCTCTTCAAAGAAGTGAGAGCAATTCAGCGTTGCTGAATGGAGTGTGTAGGGTCTGATCTACAGATAGGGAGTAATGATCGCTAGAGAGAAAAGGGACAACAGAGTGGTGAGAGGTGACACGGGGTTGAGATAAGGCAAATCTTGTACAACATAGAATTTAACTTTAGTCTTTTTGTCCCTGTACTTAACCCATTACATATTAAGAGTTCAGTATGTGTGTCAACAAATATGAAGTGTCTGAGATTTTACCCTATGTTCGAGCTACCAAATTAGCTGCTACAGTTTCACAGATGCTTGTAGAAGGCATGCAATCCCTAAGTCAGCAATTGCTGTGCACTAGTGTAACCAAGTGTGAGTGTTTTGTGTACGAATTCTCCAAATCCCATTCCCACGGGTCAACACAAAGAGGGGCAGGTGGTTACTTGGAGGTGAAGTGGGTTGCATTACAGGAAAGGAGCCCTGAGTTTGGGGAGACAAATCTTTTATAGTAGGCAGTAGGCATATCTGCCCCATGCACTGGAGGAGGTGATCCCTCTCTCTTCCAAAGCTGTTTTCTATAAAAAGATACTTGAAAAGATAGCCCGCAACAAAGGCTAAGAGTACCTTGCTCCCAAAGTGCAGAAACATGAGAAACTCATGGAAAATTATCTCCCAGTAATGGGTCAAAAAAAAGACCTTGAAAGATCTATGACTAATATATCAAACCCTGGCTACTACACTCCCTGACAAATTGCAAGAAACTGATTCAGAAATATGGGCAGTTGTCATGAATCATCCTGGCAATGTCATGGCAACGTACACCCAGGTGTTAGCACAGAGCTACTTACTATGTAGATCTTCAACAAACAACAGTTAAACAGTGGAAAACTAGAACAATTCTAGGATCATTTATTCAGATGAGGTATGAATAATATTTCTTGTATTTTATTCTTAATAGATTTATATATTTTCCCTAATGTGCATTGCTTATTTTTATAAACACCAACAAAATACGTATTATACAAATATACATACATTCTATTTTAAACAATAACATATATATACAGCTTTATCATGCTTTAGAATTTGCTTTAGGCAGAGGTCTGAAAGAAGTTAAGTGTGTTGACTAGCTCTCACCTTGGACAGGCCACCTAACTTTATAAGTTTTTTTAAAATAGCATATAACATTTTATGTGCCTTGGTTTTACTTCTAACAAATTTAGAACTTGGACTAAGTGATTTTTAAAATCTCTCCCTTTATGATTTTTAAAAATTTTAGATTTCAGAAAGAGGAACTAGGTTACATATTAGGTATAACTTTTAGGCTATAAGACTTGTGACACTGAACTTTTGATGTTGGGAGTTTTGTGAGTTTTTCTCAAGTATTTTAAAGCAAAGGTAGCCTGCATTCCTGCAGTGGTTAAATATACTTCAAAGGAAATGCAGAGTAATTGTGTATTGATTCATGGTTCCCTGTGTCTCTCTAAAGCATATGACCTTTCTCTAGCTAATGATTAGGTTTTAAAAAAAGGAATTAGGTTTGGATCTTAGGTTTTGACTTACTTCTTTCCTCTTTTTTAATGCCTTTACTAAAAAAGTGAGGGAGGGGGAACAAAGCCAACCACCTGTCAGTTACATGAGAAGAGATGTGTTTGTTTCACTGAGTGTTACAAGACTTTCACGGCAATGTTAGCAGAAGTGGCAACCAGCCGCGATGAGCTCCACCGACGTCCAGGTTCCCACTGGGCACTTCTGGTTTCTTCTGTGCAGCCACGGAGGCTCTGGCAATCAGCTTTCTGAGAAGAGACAAGAAAAGAAGCTCAAAGACCTTTGGAAGGATGTGGGATGAGAAAAGGAGGGAAGTGGGGGTGATTCCGTGTCTAACGGCAAACGCCAAGTATTTTTGCATGGGTCTGCGTGCTTGTACTTTAATGGGTCCTGCAGTGATGCGTTACTCAGCCTGGCAATCCTACTCCAGAAATTTGACTGGCTATAGTTTCCATCCATTTCCAAAGATTTTACTTGAGGAAAATGGCTACTAATTCAGCGAATCCATGTCCCCTCAAATCTCCCTGCATCAGCTTATTGGTTCACTATTCATCACCCCATATGTCCGTGAGTTATTACCTACTATTGCATCGATTGTAGTGGCTTGTGAACATTGACCGTATTCTCGTTTAAGTTAAAAGTGAATTCTTTTCTGTTATGGACTCTATTAACAAGAATTATGGGGAAACGTGATAATTTGCTCATGGTATCAGTGTGAGCATAATATTATTACTATAATAGCTAACATTTATGAATAATCTCTATGTTCATGACACCAGCCTAAGCATATTAAGTGTATTAATTAAGTTCTTAATTCTCATATTAATCCTCTAAGGGGGTACTACTTTTATTCCTATATTATAGACAACAAAACTTAACACTGAGAAGTTAAGTAATATTGTGAAACAGAAATGGCAGGTCCACACCTGTAATGATTCCGCAGGTAAAAGCCTAATTTCTGTTCCATTATAGGAGAAGCTTCTATACGAGGCAAAGATGGACCAGGTTTAAAAATGATCCAATGAGACGCAATTTCTGTAAAGGTACCTGTAGGTTTCATTACATGTCATTGGACTCCTGCAGTATACCTGAGTACCTCACCTAATTTGCAAAAATGGCACAGGTATCTCTATTTTGTATCATTGTAACAGTTGAAAAGGAAACAACGCCATCTGTTCGGCTTGTTAGTTGAACTTTCTTTAGAAAGGAGATCTTTGCAAGAGCTCTATGTGACACAGTGGTTAAAGTTTGGACTCTGGAGCCAGAGTACATAGAACTGAATCCCAATTCACCACCTACTAATTGTGTGACTTAGGGTGAGTTGTGCTTAATCTTTAGGGAATCAATTTTGTCTGTAAAACATGGATGATAACATAACTTACTTCATATGTATCTCCTACCATTTAAGATGCATAATTGAGTGGCTTTTAGTATATTCACATGCATGTGAAGTATCACCCTTAAGTAATTGCAGAACAGGCTTATCAGCCCCCAAAGAAACCCCATATCCATTAGCATTCATTCCATATTCCTCCCTCCACCCAGCTCCTGGCAACTACTGATATACTTTCTATTTCCACGGATTTGCTTATTCTGGACATTTCATATAATTGGAATTATATAATATGTGACCTTCACGTCTGGCTTTATTTACCTAGCGTAATGTTTTCAAGATTCATCCATGTCATAGTTGCCATTTTTCAGGTTGAGGGAGTTCCTTTCTATTCCTAGTTTGTTTACTGCTTTTACCATGAAGCGGTGTTAGAATTTTTGCTATATTGTGACGATCATGTGCTTTTCATCTTTATTCTATTAATATGGTGCATTACCATGGGCTGCTGGTGTGCAGGACGGCTGTGGAGCTAGGGAGAGGGGTATGGAAATAGGGGAAGTTAACATGACACACAACTCACCGTTCTTAACAAGAGTCGGTTGTTTTTCTTGAATAAATACTCCTTGGATTGTTGCAAACCTTTGGCTAATTTCCAGAATTCTGAAAATGATGAGTTGACAATTTTTCCCAGTGTTCCTTTTGCTTTTATGAAGGAGTGAATTTTCAGAGGTTTTTATTCCACCATTCCTGCTAACATCTTTCCTATGCTTTTGATAAAGATTGGATAAGTTAATAAATGTAAGCTACTTGCAATAGTGCTTGACACATAGTAAATACCATAGGATTATATTTAGTAAATTTATCCGTAGTTCAGTTGGGCTCTTGGAGAAGTCTGCTGGGCTAGGAATAGAGAAAGTGTTTTTTCCCCTTTTTGTAAAAAATATTTTTATTGGGGTATAGTTGATTTACAAAGTTGCGTTAGTTTTAGGTGTATATAAAAGTGAATCTGTTATACATATACATATATCCACTCTTTTTAGCTTCTTTTCCCATATAGGCCATTACAGAGTATTGAGTAGAGTTCCCTGTGCTATACAGTAGATCCTTATTACTTATCTATTTTATATGTAGTAGTGTATATGTGTCATTCCCTATCTTCCAATTTATCCCTTCCCTCTCCCCTTACTCCCCAGTAACCATACGTTTATTTTCTACGTTTGTAACTCTATTTTTGTTTTGTAGATAAGTTCATTTGTAGCCTCTTTCCAGATTCCACATATAAGCGATATCATATGATATTTGTCTTTCTCTGTCTGACTTACTTCACTCAGTATGACAATCTCTAGGTCCATCCATGTTGCTGCAAAGGGCATTATTTTGTCCTTTTTTATGGCTGAGTAATATTCCATTGTATATACGTACCACATCTTCTTTATCCATTCCCCTGTTGATGGACATTTAGGTTGCTTCCATGTCCTGGGCCCCCTTTTGTTTATAGAAAACAATCTGTAAGAAGCCCAGTGCATTTAGAAAAGGTCAGTAATAGCCCTGGGCTTTTATTTGGTGGAGGAGAATCATAACTCCAAACCTTTTCACCTTCTTCCCATACTGCCCACTGAGGACTTTCCTATTTTCTACATAGATCCAAGGATTCCAATCTGGCTGGCAAATCTGGTTTTTGCTCTTCATTACTTTCAATAATCTGTGCATAATTTAATGCCCTATATTTCAGAATCAAAAGGAGAAAGGGCTGGTAAAATGATATAAATTAAATTACAAAGAAATTGCGAGTTTTTGTTCAATCCAAGGGCATGAATCTCTGCTGTTATTCTATTTTGGAGATTACCTCCCACTTTATGAGAGAACTTCTATACAGTGGTGAAAGTGTTCCAGATCTTGATTTGGGTGTTGGTTATATGGGCGTTTTCAGTTGTCAAAACTTACCAAATTGTACCCTTAAGGTCAATGCATTTCATTGTATATACACTTTGCCTCAATAATAAAAAAGTATCTTTCATTGTATCTCTTTGAAATATTTGGTATTTGTAAAAGTTTGGAATGCTGAAATGACTTCTCCAGGGCCATACGGTATCTTTGTGTTGGATACGGAATAAAAATGGGGTCTTTGGACTCCTATTTCATAGCTCCACTTCCCAAATTATAGGACTGAACTTATTTTCCACGAAATTGGAAATAGTGCTGTACAAGTATCTACCAAATAAACTCTCTCTTGGTATCATTTGAGTGATTACCTTGCTTACTGATGAGTAAGAGTATTGGCAATTTGAAAAGGGAGAAGTCCATATTTATGACTCTATGCTAGGCTGAAGATTGATAATAGTTAATGTTAATAACCCTGAGAACAGATAGCAGATCAATTTATTAGAGCTCTTTTTTTGCATCATATGTCAATTCTTAATATTTATTTGTTTAGAGATATTTTCTTATTTTTATTATTATCTTTGGTGCTTATTTTAATAATAATGTACCTACACATTCATGTTTACCTTTCAATTTTGCCTACTGCTCTAGAAGATTATCAAAAACATTTATTATTCTCCAGGTGACAGATCCTCCCTAAGATAACAAGTGATCATAATTAAACATGTAAACAGGGACCCAGTGTCTGTGAGTAGACAGTTAAAGAACATTTGGGGTATATGAGCGAGTAACAACACGGCAAATATGTTCCTTTTATAATGCTCAAAGCATATGCCCTAATCATTATTTTTGTAGGTGACATAAATATTATGAATCCATAATGCGTTATTTAGTATTCTAAACGATGCTTTCATAATAAAAATTCTTGGAGATGGGAGATCAACTTCAATTTAACTCAGATATTTCCGACAATTCAAAACATATCGTATCCAGATATTATCTGGGTGCTTGTGGAGAGCATTATAGGCTTGAGATTTGTAAATGTTTTGTTAAAAAGAAAAAAATGCTGTTGGTATAATTTAAAGGCATGTTAAAATAATGAAGTTACTTTAATCCTAGTCTGCCAGGTAAATAGAAAAATTCATTAGTGATATTTTGAGATCCTGAGTTAAAAAAAAAAGACTGAGAAAGGCAGCAGTAATAATTCCTCACGAACGAGCTGACACACAACACACACACACACACACACACACACACACACACACACACACACACACACACACACACCCTCCTCACAGTTATCCATTCATTGCTTTAAATAACATGATCCTAATTCACATCTAGACTTGACTTGTGAGATGATGGAATCCATCCCAAGCTGGTCTGATGCATCTCTTCCTTGGGATATTCGGTTTGAAACAGAGACAGTCAGCTTTGTGTCTGTCTTGTGGCTGAAGCTGTCAGACGAAAATCTCCAGAGTTGATAGCTGTGTTCCTGTCATGCGATCCTGCAGAAGGAGAGAGAGAAACAAATCGGATATACAGACGTGAGCAGAGTGGACAGCAAAAGGGGTCTGAGCTCCACCGGGTTCCTGGTTCTAGTGTTTCCTGAGGTCCAGTTGCATTCCCATTCTCAGGTTCTGAAACACGATCGACATTCTCATAACATTTTTTTTTCCTTAAGCCCTTTTGAGGGTTTATTTTTGTAAGACAAACTTTTTGGAAAAATGTTAGTATGTATTTAGATATATTTTAGTATATCCAAAATGTGGGCTCCAACTGGGAAGACGTGGAGACCTGTCTGAAAGCAGATGAAATGTCAGCCTATTCAGCAGGCGATGTGTTTAGAATGCAAATATGAAGTTACCCTATTTTTGATAAACCCAATAAACAGTAAAGTGCATTAGAGGCACTTGTCACAGCTTGGTTTTGAAAAAGAAGACAGAAGACACACAAAGGCAGTTAAAATAGCTATCATATGGTGTAGGGATTTTCTTCCCTGTGGTATTTTCAAATAATAAAGCAGATGCCTGACATTTGGGAGGGAAAATTCACACGAGATGTATCTAGAAATCCTTCAAACACTCCACTCCTGAAACACTGCTCTAAAATATACTCTTTGTTAATGTAACGAGGTTGGTAATTTCTACTTCCTAGACTTATTGTGTGGACAAAATGAGATTGTGTAGGAAATGGGACGCAGACATGGCCAAGGGTGGCTGGGGCCACTGGAGACCCAAAGGTCTCCGGCCCTCAGATCAAGCCCCTCAAATCAAAATTTCTTTCTTGTATGGCTCACAAAGAGCTAAAGCATGAATTTAAATCTTCCCTGTGATTTTAGAATTTAGGAAGACTCGAAATGTTTCTAAATGTGGGCACTGGCCCATATGGTGCTGGGTACTCCTTCTCTCTAAGTGGGGCATTCCCAGGTGTGGAGCTGACACACGGGTCCGATGAGCCTGACGGGTATCCGTCTCTGAGAGCACAACCTTGGGTACCTGGGTGAGGGGCCAGGCACCAGAGAACCACTTAGAGAACTGCAGTGAAATTTACTGAATGGCTCCATTGTGCTAATCTGCATCAGTGGGAAAATCTACACCCTTGTGGGCTTTCTATTATATACCTCCTTGGATATTTTATTCACCAACACATAACCAGATAACCCCTCTACCTTCGCATTCAGAAATGGAGAAATGAGTCAGAAATGGAGAAATCATCTTCTGGAATTCACTTTTATAATTATAGTCCTAAGTCGTTCCTGTGTATTGAATGTATGACTTTCCAAGTTGTCCCATATATGTATTTAGGTATGTAAATTATATAGTATGATTTTGTATCATTTTTGCTACAAATATTCCACGGGATGTTTTTTTTTCCTTCTAAAATTGTAAGGTCAAAGGTGCTGCAAAGAGTTCAAGTTGTAAAGTATTCTATAGTTATAGCAAAGCTAGATTGCTATTTTAGTGCCTTAATCCAGCCACAGCTGTGCGGGATCCAGTTGCCAGTAGGGGAAAAGTGAAACTTAATGTAGAGGATTGTAGCTCCCCTTCCTGGCCCTATGTATTTTTCAATCCCACTTTTTTCTATTCTTTCCTTTCCTGCGTTAGACTCAACCCCTTTGTAATCATAAGAGAAAACCCTCCGGGGATTCTCAACCTCCATTCTTTGGGCCATTGATGATAAACTCATCAGAGCCAAGAAATTTCATGTGGAATGTGGTCTTCCAGATGTCTTGTCTTTTGCAGCTCTGTGATGACAGAAGGGTTCTGTAACTGTGCTCTCTGATACAGTAACCGGTAGCCGCATGGAACTAGTGAGCACTTAATGCTAATGAACTGAATGAACTGATTCCACTAAGGAACTGAATTGTTAGTTGTACTTAATTTTAATTAATTTCAATTTAATTAGCTAGATGTGGTTAGTGACCTCCAGATTAGATAGTACTGTTCAGACACTAATAACTTCTCTCCAATAGATGCTTCAGACCTGCTAGAGTGTTGTTATTTTAACTAAACTCACCGATTTCCCTGACTGATGGGGACAGGATACTCGCACCACACTGCAAAAGTACCCTTTGTTCTTTCTGCTCTACCATTTCACTGCATCTGCCTCCTTAGAGCTCAAGCCATGGCTGGGTGGCACATACAGCTTAGAGTTATTTTCTGCTTCACGGCCTGGTTTTGCCCTGGCATCATTCAAATAACAAGGCCAGGTCTGGACTTCTCAGATGTAATCACTTGCAGGAAGCTACCGGCCCTGGGTTGAGAGACACGCTTAGACACAGTCAGATCCAGAGGAAAGGAAAAGTAGAACATATAGCGACGGGCATCTCAACTTTACTATCATCTTACCAAGGTTTGGGCTTATAACACGGTAACGGCATTACTTAATATTGAAAATTGTTCTGAGACAGTTTGAATGGAAGACATGGGACAAAGTTTTATTGCACTGCACGGTATTGATCCGATCTTATTCTATCACACACTGAAATTGTGCTTTTAACGAAATAGACCCATTGTAATTGAGAGCTTCAGGGGAGCTGAGAGATACTTTGTAACAGATCAAATTTTCAAATTCAAACTTTTACTTCACTTAGATAGAGAGGAAATGGGATAATTTACGGGATGAATAAAAGGAGAGAGAAAGGAGATACAAAGAAGCATAAGGCTCTTGTAATTGTCATTACTAGTCTCTGACACAAGAGGGAAGCAGAAATTAACTCAAGATTCTTCTCTATTCGTTATCCAAGTTATCCACAAATAGGCAATGTTCATACAGTAAAATGGACAAACATTTAAATAAGACAGTTTAAATAAGACAGTTTATTGTATCATTATGAAAGAGTTTGTTATTATTTTAACATCAGAAAGAGAAGCCACAATACCTGTTTTTGCTGCCAGGGGGAGATTCTAGAAAGCAATGCACACAGTACTGATGAGATTAGGGTTAGAAGTCAAACAAGTTAGGAGTCGTCGTGGCTCAAGTTCATAGTAACTGGGTGACCTCGGGCAAATCCTGTAGCTGCTCTGAAACCCAGTTTCTTCATCTGTAAAACTGAGATACTCATGCCTGCCCACATCCCAGAATTGTTGCAAGCATCCCATGATACTATGTATGTGGGGGACATATATTTCCAATACAGGTGAAGTCCCCAATAAGTGGTAGCTGCTATGATTTCTTTTTTACAGTTGTTGGCAGAAGCCTTGTGTTGTTTGTCATTCTTGTGAGAATTAAATAAAAGCATTTCTCTAGAAAGTATTTTTTGTATTGTGTGCAGAAACTGGTTGCTATCTTCTGTCATGTGGAATGTGAATGTGTGTGTGTGTGTGTGTGTGTGTGTGTGTCTGTGTTGGCGGGTATTTCCTGTTTCTGGGGAAATTAACTTTCAACTCTCTCACTTTCTGCACCACTGTTGTCTTTACTGCTGTCTTCTCTCCTCAGCTTCTGGGAAATGAAAAGACATCTCCTTTCATTTTCAGCTATGAGTGTTTACACGTAATCTGGGTTGGAGAGTTTAGGGCATATGTCTCTTTAAAATATAAGCTATGATTTGCATCTCAAGGGGGAAGTTGGGAAAATTTGGAGCTGGTGACACAGAGTGGAAAAGGAAGAGATCTGAAATATGCATAGTTTAACCAAGTTGAAAATACATTTTACAGTTATACAAAATGACCAATCCATACCATTTTAAATGTGAAAATTTTCATGCTAAAATAAAATTTACTCAGGCCTGTTGACATTATTTATCATTATTCTCCCTTTTGAGAAAATTCTCTGTTTACTGTAGAGTATAAATCAAAAGTGCAAGCACATCTCCAGAGGCAATGTTTATAATATTAAGAACAGAAATCATTTAAAAGTACATTAAAGCCTTATTCAAACAAAAGATGATAACTGTGAATAATTGTTTTTTCTAATCATCAGAAGAGACCCTAGAGAGAGCCTGTAGTGGGCAAGCGTTGACCCTATATGCCCGCAAAGAAGCACTGGCTACTTCATGTAATTGCAATGAATTATACTGAATTTCTTGAAAACTCTACTAGGCCTCCTAGACTCACCAAGAATTAGTGAGATTTTACTCATATTCATTTGTCATATGAGTTCCTTCGTCATAAATCGTGTCTTTCTTTTTCCCCCCCTTCAAAATTCCTTGGTATTTTTCCGATTTTCTGGTTCTACCCAGACCTAGCCACCCCCGGCTCCTAATTTTTACTACCTCTCCCAGGTAACTTGCAGCAGCCATCTAGCTAGTACATCAAGTTGCAAGCTCTTTAATTCCCACAATTTCCTCCATATTTTATTAATTCTTAAACCCATTTTCATCTAATCATTCCACTTCTTTAAAATCTTTACAACCTACTGCTTATATTAATATTACCATTTCTGAACCAGCACAGTGCCTAGTTAGGATATACCTACTTACTTTCTCTAATCTGACAACAGTCCTTTAAAGGATTAGCCCCACTTTAGAGATGACAAAATGCTTGAGGGTGAGGTGTGTGGGGGGGGAGTTAAGTAACAACATGTGTGTGATATGGAAACACCAAGGTTTTACTCCAAAGCCCACTTTATTTCTCAAGGTTCACTACATCTTATGGTGACACGTGTGTAGGTTATATTTCTGCTTGTCTTTCAAGACCTTCCAAAGACTGGTTTGGTGCTACTTTTTATACTCTTTTTCTTCTTTAAGGATCTTTCTTGGGACTTCCCTGGCAGTCCAGTGGTTAAGACTCCGAGCTTCCAATGCAGGGGGCACAGGTTCAATCCCTGGTCAGGAAACTAAAGTCCTATGTGCTACGTGGCATGGCCAAAAAAATAATAAAAAAAAAAGATCTTTCTCTGTCTTTTCACATCATTGTTTTATTGCTCTACAAATAATTATGTTCATTCTTTTTCACATCATTGTTTTATTGCTCTACAAATAATTATGTTCATTCTTTTTCACATCATTGTTTTATTGCTCTACAAATAATTATGTTCATTCTTTCTTTTTCACATCATTGTTTTATTGCTCTACAAATAATTATGTTCATTCTGTGCTCCAATGGGTCTACTCATAATAAACGACCTTTTTGTTTTTCTGAAGAATGTTTCCTTACTTTGTTCATGTTCATTATACCCATGTTTATTTTGTCCATGTGTTTTCTAAGCCAGCTTTTTCTGCATTTCAAGTTTAAAATGTTACGGGCGCTCCAGACAAGATGGGGTAGACACACTTCTCCCTATTCCTCCTGGTAAGTACAACTAAAAACCCTAAACATTATGTTTAAAACAAATATAAGAAGACTCTGTAAGCTGGGGCAGTGGGGGGAAAGGCAGACCAGTTTTGGAGACATCAGGACGCCAAAAATGACATGGTGGTAAATTCCCTGCATTTTCCTTTTGCTTCATATATTATCCCAGGCTGGGCCCTGGAGAAGCCAGCAATTTGGGAACACTAGTGGGCACAGACAAAACAAGTCCCAAGAAAAGCTTGCTTTCTCTAGTCAGAGGGTAAGAGAAGGGGCATCCTAGCAAGAGAGACAACTTTTAGACAACAACCACCATCCGCAAGCCAAACGCCACAGGGAAAACTGTAGTCCCATCGCTACCCCTGCCTGTAAAGGTTGAGTAGGGAGCTTCGACTTCCAATCGGGACAGGCTACAACTAGGCACCTCCTATCCCCGCTGGAGTGGTATGAGAGAAGGCCAAGTGGGGACTGGGGGCTTCCTTGGCAGAGGCCATATGGAGACTTGGAACTTTCATCCCCACACAGTGGGAATGAGGAACCACTCCTTCCACATCTGTGGTTCTGCAGATCTGAGAGTCAGGACTTTCATGATGGCCCGGGTAATGAGCGCGCCCCCACCCCACCACACACACAATGGTGTCAGTGGAAGTCACGTGGGGAGGAGCAAGGAGGTGTTCCTCCTTCTTCTAACCAGAGTGGGTCATCAGAACCCTAGTGGGGAGTCTGAATTCCCACCCCTACTGTGTGAAAAGAACCTAGGTGATGAATCTGAATTTCCACTCCCGCATAGTCAGCCGTAATCACGTGGTACCTCCCTTCACCTGCTGGCACAATGTCAGAGGAGGTCTGCTAAGACAGAAGATTTAAATAGGATCCAAAGTCTCATAATATGATACCACAAATGTCCAGGATATAATTGAAAACCACTTGTCATACCAAGATCCAGGAAAATCTCAACTCAAATGAGAAAAGTCAGCATCAGGCGCCAATACCAAGGTGACACAAGTGTTAGAATTATCTGAGAAGGATTTTATAGCAGCTATCATAAAAACGCTTTGAAAAGCAATTATGAACACACTTGAAACAAATGAAAAGACAGAAAAGTTCAGCAATGAAACAAGATAAAAAGTCAACTGGAGGGCTTCCCTGGTGGTGCAGTGGTTGAGAGTCCGCCTGCCGATGCAGGGGACACGGGTTCGTGCCCCGGTCTGGGAAGATCCCACTTGCCGTGGAGCGGCTGGGCCCGTGAGCCATGGCCGCTGAACCTGCGCGTCTGGAGCCTGTGCTCCGCAACGGGAGAGGCCACAACAGTGAGAGGCCCACGTACCGCAAAAAAAAAAAATCAACTGGAAATTTTAGAACTGAAAAACTACAATAACTGTAATGAAAACTTAATGGTAGAATGGAGAGGTCAAAGAAATTAATCAATGAACTGGAAGATAGAACAACTGTAATTACTCAATTTGAAAAATAGAGAAAAAATCCACTAAAAGAATAAACAGTGGGAACTACATGACCATAAAAAAGATTTAACATTCACGTCATCAAAATCCTGGAAGGAGAGGAGAAAGAAAATGAGGCTGAAAAAGTATTTGAAGAAATAATGGCTTAAATTTTCCCACTTTGGCAAAAGACACAAACCTACAGATTAAAGCAGTGTGTGACTTCCAGACTGGATAAATCCAAAGAAATCCTTGCCAAGATATCATAATTGAATTTCTGAAAACTAGAAAAAGCGAAAATGAAAGCAAGAAGAGAGAAACAACACTTGCTTATAGGAGGAAATAATTCAAACAACAGCAGATTTCTCATCAGAAACCGTGGAGTCCAGAAGGAAGAGTATACAACTAGTAAGTGCATTCAGTAAGATTGCAGGCTACAAGATAAACATAGAAAAATCAATTGTACTCCCGTATAGTAGGCAATGAACATGTTACTATCCAAAATTAGGAGATGATATCATTTCAAATTAATCCAAAGTTAAATACTTAGATATAATCTTAAAAAAACATGTACAGGGCTTCCCTGGTGGCGCAGTGGTTGAGAGTCCGCCTGACGATGCAGGGAACACGGGTTCGTGCCCCGGTCCAGGAAGATCCCACATGCCGCGGAGCGGCTAGGCCCGTGAGCCATGGCCGCTGAGCCTGTGCTTCCGGAGCCTGTGCTCCGCAGCGGGAGAGGCCACAGCAGTGAGAGGCCCGCGTACCGCAAAAAAAAAAAAAAAAAACAAACATGTACAGAACTTGTATATTGAAAACTACAAAACACTGAAGAAAGAAATCAAAGATCTAACCAAATGGAGAAACACATTGACTTAATGAATTGGAAAAATCAACATAGTGTAGATATCAATTCTTTCCATGTCAATATGTAGGTTTAATGCAGTTCCTGTCAAAATCCAGGAAAATCTTTTGTAGATGTAGATAAGATGATTCTAAAACTTATATTGAAAGGTAAACGAACTAGAATAACTAAAAGAGTTTTGTAAAATAATAAAGCAAAAGTAATCACTCTACCCAATTTTAAGAGTTTTAAATAGCTACAGTAAACAAGACGGTGTGATAGGGAACAGAGCCCAGAAATAGGTCCATACAAGTACAGCCAACTGATTTTTGACAAATGTGTAAAAATAATTCATTGGAGGAAGGATAGGCTTTTCAACAAATGGTGCTGAAACAATTGAATATCCTTAGAGGGGAAAAAGGGAGAGAGCCTGGACATAAGGCTCGCACCTTATGCAAAAATTAAGACAAAATGGATCATCAATGTAGATGGGAACGCAACACTAGAGACCCTTAGGGAATAAAAATATAGTAAAAAATCTTTGGGACCTAGGGTTAAGTGAACAGTTCTCAGATACGACACACCAAAAGCACATTCCATAAAAGAAAAAAAATCGGTAAGTTGGGCTTTATCGAAATTAACAACTTTTTCTTTGCAAATTACCCTGTCAAGAGGTTGAAAAGATAAGCCACGGACTGGGAGAAAACCTTTCCAAATCTCATGTCTAACAGAAGTTTCATATCTAGATTTCTCAAAACTCAACAGTAAAAACAGCCCAAACAATCCAAATAGAAAATGGGCAAAAGACATGAAGTGCCATTTCATTGAAGAGGATACAAAGATGGTTAATATGAACATGAAAGAATTTTCAGCATGATTAGCCATTAGGGAAATGCAAATTCAGACCATGATGAGATATCATTAGAAACCCATTAGAAGAGCTTAAAAAAAATAGTGACAACATCGAATGCTGGTGAAGATTCAGAGAAACAAGATCTCTCATACATTCATTGCTGGTGAGGACGTTAAGTGGTACAGCCACCCGGGGAAATAGTTTGGCAAATTCTTTTTAAGATAAGCATACGCTTGGCGTAAACACCATCTTTATACTCCTGGATATTTATCTCAGAGAAGACTTACATCTACACAAAAACTTGTACACGATTATTCATATCAGCTTTATTTTTAACAGCCCAAAACTAGAAACAACCTAGAGACAACAAAAGCTAGAAATGCCCTTCGATAGGTAAACACCTAAAGGAAGGGTGGTACATCCACGCCATGAGTACTACTCAGCCGTAAAAGGGAATTAACTACTGATACACACAACATCGTGAATAGTTCTCAGGGGTGTTATGCTGAATGGAAAAAAGCAGTCTTGAAGGTCACACTCTGTATGATTCCATTTATATAACACTTTCAAAGTGACACAAATATAGGGATAAAGACCAAATTAATGGTTTCTAGGGATTAGGGATGGTGGGAATCTGGGGTGTGTGTGTGTGACTATAAAGAGTAGCGGGGGGAGATCTTTGTGGTGATCTGATACGTCAGTCTCTTGATTGTGGTGGTGGTTACGTGAATTTATACATGTGATAAAACAGCTCAGCGTTACACACCCACGTTGTTCTGATGTTACTTTCCGCCTTTTGATGTTGTTCTCTGGCTATGTAAGATGTCACTATTAGAAGAAACTGGATAAAGGATATATATAGATGACCTCAATATACTATGTTTGCAACTTCCTAGGTATTTGCAATTATTTCAAAATAGAAAGTTTTTCTCATAGTACAAATACTTTTTATTTGGGAAGATGGGGAGGGAGGACCCAAGGAATGGAGCCGTCCACCAGGAGCTTATCATGACTTCCAGTCTCTGGGTAGAACGTCTAGGGGCTGTGTCTCAGATGGGACTTGCCACAAGAGATAGAATGGAGTAGAGTATCAACTGTCACCAAGCCTGACTCACCCCACGTGGGATGGTAGAGGAAGGAATGGATACTGAATAAGTGACCCAGAGTTTTCTGGGGCTCAGTGGTCATGGACGCCACCTGGCTGTATCACCAGGGTCTAACCAATGACCTCAAGAGCTGCTTGCTCTAGGGCCTCCTCAGTTGGTTCCCTGTTCACGGCATTCAGGCCAAAAGTGTCTTGGAGGGGAGCTCAGATGTGATCAAGGTGAAGCCAATGACTGGCTCAGATCTACTTTTCATCTGATAACCCATCAGCGTTCAGAGTGGAAGGGGCTTGTGGGGTGGGGCGTGTGGACACCCATCGGGTCAGTATCCACTGAGCCTCATCCTCTCTCTGAGGCTCTCTCCATCTAGAGCAGAACTGGGTTTATCTTCTGGAAGTTCAAATTGGCCTTTGTACTCATATAATTTAAAAAAGGGATGGGGACCGCTGTCACTTAGGAAGCAGGATTGTGTCATTTGTCAATATGTCAAATTGGTAGGACAGGAAGAATCTACACTCCAAATAGCTGGGCAGTCCGTCTGTATCTGGAGGGCAAATGAGGTGGAATGAAACCTCAGGGGGGTGTCTTCCCGGGGGAACAGTGTTCCCTAACCCTTCTTGGCATTTTATCCCAGAAAGAATAGAAAGTGGAGCCTGCTGGGATGTCCTGTCTTCGAGGAGAGCCTGTGATATGGATGCTTTGATTGGGAATCACATTACTTTCCAGGTACACAGACCTGGAAGGAGGGAGGGGGACAGACCAGACGGGACAGGTACAGGAAACTGACCTGGCTATGGGCCGTGACAAGACCCCATGTTCAGGTCCACTTTGTGCAGGTGTTTGCACCACAGAGACTCAGCTGACATGTGGAAGACGCCCGGGACGGTGACACAGCGCCCCTGAAAGGCTTGTCATGAGAGGGGTATAACCCCTGGGGTGGCAGGAGTTTGGAAACTTCTGGATAAGCCGGCTGGCATTTAGAGCACTGCTCTGCTCCTGAGTGCTCGCCAGGGAAACTGACTGGGTTAAAATAGCAAAGGAGGAGGTACTCTCTGTGGGCTCACTCTTTCCTAAACCTATGAACATCAAGACGGGAATTCGTTTCTGCTTCTTGCCTCTGTTGGGGTCGCCCCAGGAATGCCCCGGCAGACCCAACAGTGAGTAGTGGGAAAAAATGGAGGCAGGGACATGGGAAAGAGGCTGCCCGATAGGCCGTGGTAGTTACTACTGTCACGAAGATTAGTTTGCCTAGTTGGTTCTCCTGTAGGATCTCTTATTTTTTATTTGTTGAAGTATAAAGTTTCACTCCTTTCATTAGCGGTCAAAGGCGAAAAAGGAACAGCAAGTCCATTTGCACAGTTTCAATCCAGGAGGTGGAGGGATTCCCAGGCCTGGTATCTAACTAGAAGGGCAGGAAATTTAAATTTGCTTTGTTAATGCTTTATATTCGTCAAGAAGCTCGAGTTGTAGGTTTCAGAAAGTGTGACAGGGCTTCAGGTAGAACCCAAATACCCCTACTGTAGTATGTCAAGAAGTTATAGACGTCTTAAGTCAGAGTGTGGACTGGCATTTGTACACCTGTTTTTATAAAGGGCCGAGTGGAGACAATGAGTTTTAACTGGAGTAGATATGACCTATATCCCGGGGAGGTGCTTACCCACGATTTCACTGTATGTATAACTAAAGTCCTCTTTGTGATGGAAAATTCTGACTGAAATCATGTGAATTATAAACCATAGTTTCCCCATTCATGGCAGTCTCTATAGAGTTAGGAATTTTCGGCCAGTGTTATTATCTGTTTTTCTGAAAGTGAGATAGAGGAATTAATCATTTCCCTGGAGATACTCAGGATGCTGGAGGGAAATTGTTTTCAGAACCCAGATCTTCAGAGCTCTTGGCCGCTCTCAGAGGGCTAAACCCAGAGTTCTGTGCCTCATTTTGCCTACCTGTAAAATATGGAAGTTCTTACCTCTCTCTGCTGTTTTAGGGAATGGCTAGTGCAGACAGATTGGGAGTACAAAGGAAATACACAACAGGGTGTCAGAGTAGAAGAATCAAATATAATCAGGTCAGCGTTGTACAAATATGTGTACAATTCAATTCCTGGAGTCCCCAGAATGGACGTGATATAGATACCAAGCCTGGCAGGAAGCTCCAGTTCTTTCCAGAACTTGTTTACTGGACTTCGGGGTATAAGAAGAGAATTCTGTTGTCTCTACTCTGGTCTTTCAGTCATCTCATACCAAATTCCAAGGTCTTTTGGCTTCAGCCTTTAGAAATCGGACACTTACCTTCCTTACGCCCTCCCTCCCTCCCTGTCTCTCTCTTTCTTTTCCTTCTTTCTCTCTCTCTCTTCCTTCCTTCTTTTTTTTTTTTTTTTTTTGCTTTTATTTCCCCAGTTTTCAGGCACATTTACAAACTTGCAGCTGGGGCTGGTCTTACCAATCCTAGAAATTCTTCCTCTTCAACTATTTTCTAAAAAGTCTCCCTCCTCCCTGCCCCGCCGCCATTCACAAGGGGATTTTGAGCCCCTTGAGTTCACATCCCTGAAGATATGCACCACCCTCAAAAATATCTATATTGAATGAATGAAAACTGTGAATGTTTTCCTAGTGGTGGTCAGATGAAAATAACGTGGATGTTATCACATCGTTACACTGAGAGACTATTTGCTTTACACTAGCTTTCTGCTAAAACTTCCAGTACATTTTTTTTCTTTTTAAAATAATTTGCTTCCTCGTGCACCTCTCTATCAATTTCTAGTTCTAGTCTACATTCCCATCTAGTTCCTAGTTCACCGGCAGAGCAGAGACGATGGACACTGTCAGGGTCTGAAAAACAAACCCTCACAGGGTGTGTTTACCACCATCAATTACCTCGGTTCTTAGTCATTATTCAGTTTTTCTCCCCCTTGTGAGAGGGGTTTTAAACAATATCAAAACACTTCCAATAGATAGAAACATTAGCGTCAAAATGCCCATCAAAGGGAGGAAATAAAGTCACTTTTTTCTTTCACTCAGTGGAACTCAGCACTGTCATCCAGTGGAGGAAATACGCTGACCCTGCACTTCTTGCAATTACCTTTTCCTGCTACTGCCTCCTGCTCTAAAGAGGAAAAGGAAACTCTTCTGGAAACTATGATTGAGTAGTAGGTTACTTCCAACCGAGGCCAGAGGTAATCATTAGTTTTAGCAACTTGTGGTTCAATAAAAACTATCTGTAGCAATGCGACAGGAAGCTCTCTCTTTCAGGGAACACGATTAGTTTTTATTTAATCCCTGCTCTCTTTCTAAATATCATGTTGATAGAAATAAAAACACACTCCTGAAACAACAAAAGAAATGGTGGGTATATCAAGATTTTTGCCCTGAGACGTTTGTCTTAACTCTCACCTTGCTTAGTTGACATACACTCTCTTGAGGCAAAGATGGAATAAATAGTCCAGAGTGACAGTGGAGTCGAATCTCAAATGACTTTATGCCTCAACCGTGCACCATTTAAAGCAGCGGACCCCAACATTTGTGGCACCAGGGACCGGTTTCATGGAAGACAATTTTTCCAGCAACGTGGAGGAGGGGGCGGGACGGGCGGTAATGCAAGCGATGGGGGGCGGCAGATGAAGTTTCACTGGCTTGTCCGCCGCTCACCTCCTGCTGTGCCGCCTGTTTCCTAACAGGCCATGGATCAGTACCAGTCTGCGGCCCAGAGGTTGGGGACCCCTGGTTTAAAGGTTTGTTCCAAAAATATCAGACACTCTGAAAGGTTAGATGTCCGTAAAACTGCTTTCCCTTCTATGAGTGATGTTGAAACTCATGATTACCTTAGCTTGGGCACCTGGGAACAGTCAGGATCTGTTTTGTTGCAGAAGGAATGAATGCATAGCATTAGAAGGATGATAGGACTGGGTGTTTCTGACCTTCGAAGCAGACTTAACATGAAACAAAGCAAGCAAAGACTGTAAATATTTAGCAGGAAATGTTACCAAGTTTTAGAGGGGAAAGATGATACAATCTCTAAAGGGTCATTAGCTTGGGGATAGTCATGACCTTGAGAACACAGCTCCATCCACTAAGTGAGCAGTTGGTAAATCTGTACAGAGAGCTCCATCTACCCATATCAGCTCAGGGTCAGTTTGATCTTCTTGTGGGTGTTTTGTATTTTGTTTCAGGTCTTTAAAAGCTATTTAAAAAACACAAACAACAACAACAGCAACAAACCCTGCTTTTCTTTTTCCTACTTCTTGTTCCTGAGCCCTACCCACCTCCCTTTTTGGCTCTTGTCTACCTTTGCAATTTCTGGCACGTATGTGCTCTGCTGCATGCCAGTTTCAGGTCAACAGATGTTGTCATGAAAAACAAGAACTAGAAAATTAGAAAATCTCACTGCTTTGCAATGCTTATTAGCAGGAAACTGCAACAATATGCTTTATATTTTTTAGTAGAGAGCTCTTGTGGGCACCCTACTCATCGGTTTGTATATTTTTAAACTTTCTTTTTTGAATACGTGTTATTTTTGTAGTGGAAAAAACCATTTAATTTGGAAACTGTAATGACCTTCTCATCCGCTTCTCTTTAGCTTTGTCTCTGCGATAAAGTCTGATACAGCATATGCAAGTGTGTAGAAAAACTATGGCCATTAACAAAAGAAGCTTTCAGAGGAAACATGTTTTTGAAAAATTTTAAATCTGCAGTTTTGAAAAGATGTCAAACCTTCCCTTTGCTAAACAGAAATTTTTTTGAAAACTGGCTAATGGTCTCAAAAACAGTTCAGACAGATTTATAGGAAAAAGTATTTGGTTCCTACCTTATAATAATTTCTTTATAAATGAAAAGACTGAAATATTTTTTTAAGCCAGATTCTAAAGCACTTTAGATTAGTTTGCTCTGTAAAGGGGACTCAAGCTCTTGGAAGAAAGCTTGTCCCAGCAACTCATGAAATTGTCCCATCCAACTATGAATTTCCAAAAGTAAGATGCCTACCATAAAATATGTATGATTTTTCAACGTGAGGCTGATGTTATATAGAGCAATATAGCATATGGACTGCCCCGATTTCCAGGGCAGCAGAAATAATACACAGTTGTCAGGGCCAACATGGGCCTCACCCACAGGCCTCACCCACCCCACCCCACGGGGTGTCTCATTTCATTATCATCCTGTCATTTGTTCTTGTTGAACTGTAATAAAGGGAAAACAGATTCCTGGTCCTGGGAAAGCATTTCTTGTTTCTTTATCTGCATAATAAGGGGTTTGAGCTAAATCCTTTCCAAGACGCTTACCAGATATAAAATTCTGAAGTTCTTATGTAGCAACATGTAATTTTGGAATTGCTCACAGACACACATGCCTTGGAACTTTCAGCCAAACCCTGAAACAGAAAGTCAGAGTGTATGTGTGTATATATATGTATATTTGTTTGTTTGTCTTTATAGTCCATTTTTATTTATCATTCTATTAGTCTCACTAGAAGCTCAACACTGTGGACTAATAGATTTTTGATCTTACATCATAACTCACTGATAATAACTTTATTAAATGTTCTACATTTTTACACATATTATGATTATTTATTGTTTTTAACACTTTCTTTGAAAAATTAAAAAATATTTTATACAATTTGTAAAGGTTGGGGCTTCCCTGGTGGCGCAGTGGTTGAGAGTCCGCCTGCCAATGCAGGGGACACGGGTTCGTGCCCCGGTCCGGGAAGATCCCACATGCCGCAGAGCGGCTAAGCCCGTGAGCCATGGCCGCTGAGCCTGCGCGTCCTGGGCCTGTGCTCCGCAACGGGAGAGGCCACAACAGTGAGAGGCCCGCGTACCGCAAAAAAAAAAAAAAAAAAAAAAAAAAACAATTTGTAAAGGTTACCTTCTATTTACGGTTCTTACAAAATATTGTCTATATTCCCTGTGTTGTATAATACATCCTTGAGTCTATCCTACACCCAAGAATTTGGGTATATTAAATTCTGTAGTTTTTATCTTTGGTACTGTTAATGTGATTAATAACAACAACAACAATAATAATAATAATTGCTGTTTTTCCTCTAACTTTGTTTCATACAAATAGGAGATCATTCTCTTGCAGATTTCTGAGGCCTCTTACAACTACTCTCTTTTTTATGTTTCTTTCTCTTTCATTTTTTCATGGTTTATACTCTTTATCCTATTTCTTTTCCTTTTCATTCGTTATTTTCTCGTTTTCTCTCTTTGCTTGCCATTATGTTTTCTCTTTCCTCGGTTCCTCTTTGAGATTTTGTGAAATTAGTTGTCCCTTGGATAGAATAAACACCATGACAGTACTGGCATTTTGGGGTTTATAGAAGAACATTATTTTTCACAGCACTAAATTATAGCCACTTAAGTGTTTGGTGAATCTGCGCCACCTTCTGTTCATTTAATTAAAATGCCATCCTAATTGTGCTGGGTCACCATGCATTTTTTCCTTCCTGCTCATCTGAGTGTTCATTTTACTGTCATTTCCCCCTAAAAACCTCCTCTCGCAAATAGATTTGACATTTTGTGAGCATTTCATTCTACTTGAGGCCTGATATTTACACGACCTAAATGGTGCTTGGAGAAAAGCTTCCTGGATTTTTAAATGATTTTATTTTACTTATATAGTCAAATCCAAATGCCACAAGGAAACGTATTAGGAATAGTCTGGATTTGTGTACCATTTCACCTTTCACCTTGCTCCCACCCCCGCAAAGCTAGAGGATTGTCGGCCCATTAGAATGGGTTTGCATTTCATGAATATTCACATAGTTAGTGTCAGAATCGTGGGCATGGCTGACGGGAAGAGACAATCTGTCTCCTAGGTGACTTTGGGGAAAACAGCTTATGATTTGTAAAAAAAATAGTGCTCTCTGGGTGAAAAGTTTAACAGCTAATCTGTCATTCTAATGGCACAGGCCATCACAAGCCAATGAAAACAGAAAAATGACTGGAAAATGACTACTTTGATGACCTTCTTATTTTTGTAGTTCAATAGTAAATACAGGGTAGCAATATGAAGATTAATTTTATTAGGAAAAGATAGCAAGAAATCTTGAAATTCAGAAAAAAATCATGAATAGTCTTCTAGAATGACCTAAAATTTATGTCTATATATCCTCGTCTTTTATAAGCTTCATCACTGAAAGGAATTACTAAACTGGAAATTCTTAGAAAAATTTCTCAGAAATGCACTCGGTAGTAGTGATGTATGGGTGCAGAGGGGGATAATAGTGAAAGTTTAATAAAAGTATATTTCATCCAGATCTTCCTTTTACTTTATTTATTTTTTAAATTTTATTTATTTTATTTTAGCTATTTTTGGCTGCATTGGGTCTTCATTGCTGCACGCGGGCTTTCTCTAGTTGTGGTGAGTGGGGGCTACTCTTCATTGCAGTGCGTGGGCTTCTCATTACGGTGGCTTCTCTTGTTGCAGAGCACGGGCTCTAGGCATGCAGGCTCAGTAGTTGTGGCACAAGGGCTTAGTGGGATCTTCCCGAACCAGGGCTCGAACCCGTGTGATCTGCATTGGCAGGCGGATTCTTAACCACTGCGCCATCAGGGAAGCCCCTGGATCTTCCTTTTAAAGAACAAATTTTTATCTTATACCTATCATGAAAATGTTCCAATGCCTGGCAACTAAACAATTACTTTTGTTTTCAAATGACAAACGGGCCGTACGCTCCTTGTGATGTTATTGGATGATTAGAGCCATGACCACACTGAGAAAGAAAAAAATCTCTTTGAAATAAATTTAAGATACTCCCTTGCTCCAATGCCCTCCTCCTCCCCCACCCCGAACTATGAAACTCAACGATGCTTCAGAAAGTTGAGAGGGATTCTGGTACAAGAGACACGCTCTTCTCCAGAGGGTACCACTTCCATCTCCCCATGAGCACAGAGCACTTTTTCATAGTTGACGTGTATGTATTATATATACGTAATAGGTCCTGAAAATATTGGAAATTCTCCACGTCGGTATTGACTGCTAAGGTGATTTCTAAATCTCTGGTTGATTCCAGTCTCCTCAGAATGCAAATTGCAGGAGCTGTTTTAACAGTGGACACCTGTGGTTTGCGTTGTCCTAAACCTCCCTGCCAGCCATTTTGTTGTCATTCAGATACTAAAGCTTGACTTCAAGGGTCTGAAAAGGCCAGCTTTCCCCGTCCCATTATCAACTGAGATCAACTGCTGTTTAAAGGTTATGACAAATGACAGAATGGCCTCTCTTTCAGTCGTTTCTGGCCTTACCCATATATCACTCGACCTGAGCTCTCCTCCCTGTTGATATTCCACAGAACGTCTACTGAGCGTGTTGCCTACCAGCAGACATTTTGTCCTTGTGAATTTAGCATCGTTTCTGAACCATCCCCTGAATCTTCTTTCATTCTCCAAAGGAGGGAAGTATCCTGGGTCCTCAGAGTTTACAGCTTTATCACAGTAAAGAGGGTAAGAGGAGGTGGTGGAGGTTGGCGGGGGAGTGGCTCTGGGGGATTCTATGTTCGCATTCAATCTTGAATTGAGAGCAGTTGCCTGGGAAACAAAACCTCAAAAAAAAAAATCTCATTTTTGCATGCATCTTCAAATGGCAGGACGTGCTTTTGTGTTGAAAGCAAGTCCTCTAAGTCTAAAGGCTCAACGAGGCCTGAGCATAGCACAACCCACCTGAGCATAGCACGGATACTGTCTATCACGGTGCTAATCAAATAGAACATGCTTATGTTAAAAACGGAGACAAAAAGGTTAACATGCTCTTCTCTGGTCCCAGGGGTTGAAAGGCATCAGGGAGCAGCAGAATGGATTCTGCAATGCAGTCAGAAGACCCGCCTTTGGGACGTACCTCTAATTGGTAATTTATGTTTTAGTGTAGGGTGTGAGCTTGGGCTGTGTGACAAATACACCTAACCTCCAGGCTCAGCTTCTTCAACTATAAAAGAAAGAGTTGGTCTGGTCTCCAAAACACCACCTTTCCCCACCCCTCCTCCTAGAGCTAATAATTACCTGGGCCTGTAAGGGTGTAGCTTAGGACTGCTAATCAGTGTCTTTCAACATTTATTGGGTATTGATGATGTCACCCGTGTAGGGGTGGAAAAAAATGTCTGTTACCCTTTTAGGTTCTGTACCTGAGGGCTGTGAATTAAACTGACAAACACCAGATTAATGGGAGAAAAGGTTTATTTTGTTTGCACACGGGAGCGTCACAGAAAGAAGTAAAAACTGAAAGAAGCAGTTAGGTTTGAAAGCTTATGTACCATTTTAAGAAAGGGTGATAAATGGTAGAGAAGTGACTAGACAAAGGAAAAGGAGTTTGGGCTTCTGGGGACAATACACTGTGAGAAAGTAAATATATAGGGGAGGCATGGAAGATAAGGGTTACTTCGTGAGGTTGGCTAAGCAGACTCAAGTGTGTGTGTCTCCAGTGATAAGAGTCATCTCTGGTGATTAAGAGTCATTCTCTTTTTCGTGGTATAGGAGAGGGAGACATTTTACAAATGGAAACGTATGTCCTACTTTCAGGCAGAAAGGAGGAAGACAGAGTATCCTTCTTGCATCTGCTGTTTCTCAATTGCCTTCAGCTCAAAATAATCCTTATGCCGAAGGGGAACACTTTGGGGTGGTGTATTCCGATCCCTTTCATTAGCATAGTGCTGGGTTTTTATCTGACCCCTCTCTGTATAGACGGACTGATCCATTAATTGAAGGCATTAATTACAAAAGCTGATTTTTTTGCATATAAAGCATCAAAGAAAGGTTTCTTCAATTTTTCAGAGATTATACGAGCTCAAGTGTATGTATTTATTAGGATTTTTTTCCTTCAGAAATACATTCAGTAGAAATGTTGATTATTCCAGAAATAATTATCATAATGAGTGTGTGTGTGTGTGCATGTGTGTGTCTGCCACCAAGTATATGGATGCAAAACAAATATTTGGGATGGAAATTATGCTTTCCTTCAGGAGGGTACTATGATGTGTTTTATTCTTCAAAAGCGTCATCTAGTAACGAGAAAGCTTCATTCTTGCTCTATGGGAGGGGAGACGAATTACTTTTGCTGATTTTATTGTTACACGACTTATGCCAAAACAAAAGACATTTTTCTTGGGGACTATAATTAACTCATTATTAAATAAGTAACAATTTGCATTTTTGTAAACAGTGCATCTTGTTTTATTCCCCTCACGTTTCCAGAGTCATAGGCATACAGAACTAAATGAACACCTCAGTTATATGTTTTTTTTTCAAGAGCGGGTAACATCCTTTCAAATGAACCGTGCTTCTTCTGCTTGGCATTTCTTTCCCTCTCATCTCCAAATGCCTAAATCCACCCCACTGCTTCAGACCTATTTCAAATGCTCCCTTGCACGTAGCCTCGTTTGATATTTCTCCCCCATCTCTGAACTGCCATGGCAGAAATTTTTTTCTGTCTCTTACGTATCACTCTCTGCCATGTATACGTGTCACTTAGTTGCTGCACGACTTACATCTTCCACTACAGTGTGAGCTCCTGAAGGCAGAGTCTCAGAGACCACGGAGTGCCTCACTCAGAGCAGTCCTCGGTAAATATTTCAAGAATAGATGAAAAGGTTTATTTATTTCCAAAAGGAGACGACACAGTGAGTTTTGACAATTCTTGGAAGATTAGCCACCCTGTTGATTATGTTTGGAAAACCTTTCATTCACTTATTTTCAGCTGGTGTATATGCAAGGACCATCATTTAATATTAATAATAATCTGATCAGGGACTTCCCTGGTGGTCCAGTAGGTAAGATTCCGTGCTTCCACTACAGGCAGCCTGGGTTCTATCCTTGGTTGGGGAACTAAGATCCCACATGCCTCACGGTGCAGCCAAAAATAAATAAATAAAATAAAATAAAATAATAATCTGATCAAAGAAAATAAGGAGCGCCGTCAATCTTAGGCAACATGGCAAACAACGAACTGAAACACATAATTTGGTCAAACATGAAATATGAGTGGTTTTGAGGTCATCTGTTTTTGGCTTACTTCTAGGCTGGTTTCTCTGTTAGATGGAAGAATAGAAGTTGACTGTTTGTAGTATCTGGGTGCATTGGGAGAGGGGGACAATCGTCATGGAACTTGGATAAAACTTGTTTCAAAGGACCTCTTGCGTTCAGTTGGATAAAATGGCTCTGATTTACCACCATCGACAGTATAATCAGGGATTACCCAAATGGGACATTTCTAGAGAGAGCTGAAGAAGAAAGAAGGATATGGAAGACAGCTGATCGTCTTGGCATCTTCATGGATAAACGTTTTGAGTCTCCAAAAAAAAATAACTTCAGAGAGATTTGCTGACACACAGGGAAATAAGGTTTGCATGTGAATTTGAATGGAAAGGATAAATTTCATGATCATCTTATGGTTGCCAAGAGAAATAAGTCACTCAGATAGTGTAACCTGGCTTAAAAGGAAGATTGACAGACGCATTTTTAGGTAATAATGAAGTCATCATGGAGATCTAAAATGAAACCTAATAAAAATAATAAAAATTGCTAAGCGCAATAACAAGAAAGCTGAAACGCAGGTTACGTCCCCCATAAAAAGATGTCTACACTGTATTTCAACCGAATGACAATTCACTTTGTCCAAAAAGCGAAGTTTCATTGCTCCCGTCAGTCAAAAGAAGTAACCAAAATATTGACCTTTACCAGTTCGCTACAGATTAAGAAAGATTTTTCTTGTAACAAAGATTCTGACCCTGAGAACTTGAGTTTGCAAAATATCTGCCAACACACTTGTCCCGGTGTTGGAAAGTTGGGAAATTAAGCAGGTTAAGCTCTTAAACCCAACACCCTTCCTGTTGAAGAACGCAATCCTCTCTTCCTATCCATGAAAAATAACATGAGTTGTAAATTCTACCCCATGTAGGCTTCTGATGACCTATATGTTAATATTAGCTGTTGCCACGTACAGTAAGATGGTATCTATGGAGGGTTCCATAACTACAGTGAGCCTATAGCCTCTAGGCTTGACCTTCCATTTTCAGATGGGGTGCTCTTGGGGCCAGGAAGAGCCCAGCTAATTGCATAAACCTGAAGAATTCACTATGAAGCCACTAGCCACATGTAGCTAGTGAGCACTTGAAATGTGGCTAGCCTGAATTGAGATGTGCTGTAATCATAAAATACAAGTCAGATGTTGAAGACACAGTATGAAAAAAAGAATAGGAAATATCTCGACATTTAAAAATATTGGTTGCATGTGGACAATATTTTGAATATATTGGATTACATAAAATATATTACTAAAATTAATTGCACCTGTTTTTACAGAAATGTGGGTTTCATAGGTGTGGGTTAATTTATAGGAAAACAGAAGCAGAGGCAAGACAAGTTGCTGGTAGCCAGTGGGATGAGCAAAGACTTGGGGAGGTGAGCAGGTCATCTCCATAAGACCGAGCACTTCTATGGAGTTGGACAGAGGATGAGAAAAGAAATGCCTCCTTACAGCTGAGGAAAGATGTCACAAATGCATACTTTCTCACTTGTGTGGTCTCTGGCCTGATTACTTAATAGAGTTACTTCTTCAGGTTGTACCTTTTACGACAATCAAATGATGTTTGCTAAGCACAGTGAGCTGCTTGGATGAAAATAAGATAAACACCTTGGAGGGTTGTCCATCCCCATGGTGACCAGCCAGCAGGTAAGATTCTGTCTCTGTACCAAACCATTTCCATACGAAATTGACAGAAGTGATACGGTTTACTTGGCGGTGTTTCTGCTTTTTAAACAAGTTGGGAGGAAAGCTGGAGCCTAGAATATTTATCCTGGTGTAAAAGGTATGAAAACAACACTTAGAAAATACTTTTTTGGTGTGGATGGGGAGTCCTTAAGGAGGTATTTGCTTGTGTCTGATTTCTCTTTGTTTTTTACTGACTTCATTTAATTAGATAGATCCTCTAAGATCCAGAGGAGTGCCACTGAAATCTCACGAAATCTCATAAAGATGTATAAGGCTGCGTGAGCTGTTTAAACTGAGACACAGCCTCTGTACTTGTGGTTGTCATTGAACTTGCCTTAGTCAGTCCAGGCTGCTGTTGCAAGACAGCACAGATGGGGACTTAAAGACATCTATTGATGTTTTTCTTAGAGTTACCATATGATCCAACAATCCCACTCCTGGGCATATATCTGGACAAAACTATAATTCAAAAAGATACATGCACCCCAATGTTCATAGCAGCACTATCTACAGCAGTCAAGACATGGAAACAACCTAAATGTCCATCGATGGGTGAATGGATAAAGAAGATGGGGTACATATATACAATGGAATACTACTCAGCCATAAAAAAGAAGGAAGTAATGCCATTTGCAGCAACATGGATCCACCTAGAGATTATCATATGTAGTGAAGTAAGTCAGAAAGAGAAAGACAAATGCCATATGATACCACATATGTGGAATCTAAAATATGACACAAATGAACTTACCCATGAAACAGAAACAGACTTACAGACATAGAGAACAGACTTGTGGTTGCCAAGGGGGAGGGAGAGTGGGGAGAGATGGATTGGGAGTTTGGGTTAGCAGATGCAAACTAGTATATATAGGATGGATAAACAACAAGGTCCTACTGTATAGCACAGGGAACTATATTCAGTATCCTGTGATACACCATCACGGCACGGAATATGAAAAAGAATGTATATATATGTATAACTGAATTACTTTGCTGTGCAGCAGAAATTAACACAACATTGTAAATCAACTGTACTTCAATAAAATAAAGTAAAAAAAAAAAGACACCTATTTTCTTACAGTTCTGGAGGCTGGAAGTCCAGGATCAAAGAGCTGGCAGGCCTGGTCTCTGGTGAGATTCCTTTCGCTGGCTTGTAGATGGCTGCATCCCACTGTGTCCTCACATGGCTTTTCCACTGTGTGAACGAGAATCCCTGATGTCTCTTCCTCTTCTGAAAAGGACACCACCCCTCTCAGAGCAGGGCCCCACTGTTATGACTGCATGTAACTTTTATTACCTACCTAAAGGCTCCATCTCCAAACAGTCATAGGCGGCTTTGACGTATGAATATGAGAGGGACCCAATTCAGTTCATGACAGGGCTGTTCATGAATGTTCCATTCTCCTACCGGGCATTTGGAAAAATCATACATCACTGCTTCCTTTGAACTTGGATGTGGCTCAGGGGTGAGGGGGTATGGCATCTGTTTGTGACCTGCTTTTCTCAGTGAAGTGTGTGATGGAGTGACATGCAAGCTTCTGGGAAGAAGCTTTAAAATGTAAGTCACGAGTCCCCACTGTCCCTTCCCCTTAAAACAGTGGTTCTGGAGATACATGGAAGATGGAGCTTTTGGTGGACCCCAAGAGAAAAGCATCTCTGCTGACCAGTGCTGTCCATGTAGGATGAATAAGAAACTTTTTAAAGAATTAGTATTTAAAAGTATATTTAAAAAAATATGTTTTGCCATTGAGATTTGGAGGTTGCTTCTTGCTGGTACAGACCTAGCCCATCCTGACTTACACGAGGTCAAAGATTCATTGGTTATGACGTTTGGGACTTATAAGATAAGTACTGGGGATGTGATGTACAACATTTTGCAGCCCCTAATGAAATAATAGCTCCAGGGCAGTGATTCTCAAAGTCTGGCCTCTGGACCAGCAGCATCAGTGTCACCTGCAAATTGGGGGTGTAACCCAGACCTATGGAGTCAGAAACTCAGGTTGGGGGCTCAACAGTCTGTATTTTAACAAGCCCTCCAGGTGATTCTGGTGCACATTCCAGACTGAGGCATGCTGCCCTAGACAGTGATTATCCATGGCTGCTGATATCACAGAAACAGACAAGCACATATCATGAGTCTCCTGGTAGAAGTGTAAGATATCACCCACACAGCAGTTGTGTGAAATAATGCATATCGGATCTCTACGTCAAACTATCAATTTATAGGAAATGCCTGGGAACGCAGACAATGCTAAACTATCATTCTGGGGACTCAGTCAACAAATCCTACTGTGGAAAACTCGACAGGCAGCCACGCTGGGGTCTTCAACATGTGAACTGTAAGGAAAAGAAAGGGATCAAGTGAGAGAGAGAAAGGGATAGAACATCTATAGCCAGAAGAAACAGGTCAACTAACTGTAATGTATGGCCCTTATTTCAATCTGACTCACGTTGACAAGAACACCCACAAAAATTTATGAGACAACTGACAACAAGCAAAAGAAGAACACTGACTCAAAATGTCTTACAGAGCTCATCATTTTTCAGCGGATAATGGTGATGTGGCTATCTTTCAAAAAAAAAATCCTTATCTTTTAGAAATACAGTTAAACATTTACAGTTTCAAAATAGTCTGGTAGGGGTGGATATAGAAAAGAAAAGAATAGGACCAGCCACGTGTTGATCGTTAGTTGCTGGATGAGGGGTACACGGAGGTTCATTTTACAATCCTGTCGACTTCTATATAGGTTTGAAACTTTCCAAAACAATTTTTATAAAAATAGAGAGATTTCAGAGACATTTCACCTACCCCAACACACCCCCAAAATGTTTCTGAGGTTAGTAGTCAGGATGATGACATAGAAATGGTGACCGGAAGAAAGTAGTGGAATTGAAGGGGAGGGTAAGTTTGTTCTTGAGCAGGTTGAATCTAAGGCACTGGCGGTGTATTTATGTGAAGAATTCCAGGCAGCCATTCGGAAAGGTTAGTCTGCAGCTTGGGAGAAAAGTTGGTATTAGAGAATTACCAGGTTAGATAACACATATTGTAGATATTAACGACACGTGCTCAAAAAAGAAAGAAACAAACAAGAAAGTCAATCGCCAGAATGAGTACCACAGTACACTGTTTTCTGTATTTGTTTTTATGCTTTGTATTAATGGTCACTGGCATGCTTGTCTATTACCCTTTGCAGGGTACAAACAGTCTTTTTGTTGTTTTATTTAACATCATACCTATTCCCTCTGCCTTGCAGGTGCTAAATACATATTTGTAGAATTATACTGAATGTGAAGTATTAGTCATAAACTAATATCTCATTCATTGAAATAGATATGGATATAGAGGTTTATATATATACGTAAGTATATACATGTTTATATTTACATATATCTTATGTCTACAAATTCTAAGGCACTAAAATTGTTCATGTTTTTCTGGATCCTTCAAAGCACCATCATAATTCTGCAGAGGGGCAATTTACAGGGCCAGCACTCTCTGTAATCCCATTCAGTAAGCTAGGAGGACAAGTGATTCTCCCCTTCTTGCTCTACCTGTAATTTCCTTTGAGTCCTTGCTCTCACTCCACTCCACAGAGATCTGGCCCCATTTATCTGACATGATAGGCACTGCTCTGCCTAGTTACTCATCATTCAAATATGTCTGTGATCTGACTGATCCACCAGCTATAACTTAAAAGATGGGGATTTTTGAAAATCAGCTTTTAGGAGTAATAGGTACTAAAAACTCACATCCCCTTTCTTGGAGCACTTTGGAAAGGGGGTTTCCCACACTTCACGGTGCTGTACCCTGAAAAGCCAGAAGGGAAATCAGGTGGATAATTTTTACGTCTGTTGTTATGACAACTAACCCAACCACTTCCTCAATGATGTGGACCATTATGCCAGGGCAGGGATTCTCAGCCTGGGGTCCCTGAGCCACACTGCCAAGTAAACCCTCCCTATCCCCCCCTTGGCAACACGAAAAACAAAATCAAGTGTGCCAGAATTCCCATCCTGTTCCGTGGAAACACCTGTAAGAGAAGCCATAAATGGCTCACTGATGAACGCTAGAAATCAGAATAAATTGCCTCGATGCAGTCTTATGGCAGGAGCCATCTGGAGGGGCCGTACGATTCACAAGTCATGCCCAAGATCGCACCTGGGGAGCCGGTGATATTCACAGGGAAAAAGGACCACTTTCTCACTTCCTCAAAATCCAAGAGCTCTAGGTGGCATCCAACATTTGGCTGTGGTTACAGAGAGGGTGCTTAACTTCAGGTGTTGAATACACGCAGTTCTGCATTTCATCCTCAATATTATGATAACCTTGAATTCAGCTCGGGAGGGCCGCTACTTGTGATTTTAATTGTACTGTTATCTGAATTCTTAAAATGATTATTGAAGGGTCTGAGATTATTGGTAGAGTTATCTTGAGAATCCGTGTGGGGTTGAAATGTAATTCCTTCACTGCGTCTTGGTCCTTCATGGGTTAAGACATACCACCATTTTTATTTTAGGAAGCTAGGCAGATCCTTCTTTTTCCTCTTAAGTAAGGGAAACGCCATCCATAGGAGGAACAAAAGTCACGTATACAATCTGCAAAGAAATGACTTTCACTTTTATTTTGAAAACAATACTCAGTTTGAAATGGAAAGGTAAAAATATTTCTAAAAATGATTTCAGTGTGTGTGTGTGTGTGTGTGTGTGTGTGTGTGTGTGTGTGCGCACATGTGCGTACAGAGAGGTAGAAGGCAAAATTGGAAATCACTGGTAGGTGCAGGGTACAAAGAATTTGGAATTGCTATTTCCTTCGGTTTTCTTTTCCTGAGGTGCTAAACTTCAGCACACCACTCCTTGTTCCTTAATTAATGATTAAACAAATTCAATTCATGGTTTAACTTAATTAAACAACTAATGAATTTGTGTATGCAGGAATCATTAATGTGTGTCTGAGGCAGGCCTCGAGGGCACGGTTGCCTCAGTTCTGCACAGCTCAGTAAATTGTATTTAGAGCTGAATTCTCCTCTCTTTGCGTTACAAACCACACCCCTGACGTATAGCTTATTCACTCGAATTGGGATTAGCTATATGCATAGGTCACTCTTTACCTATGAAGATAAACTTTCTGGTACATTTTCTAAGGGGTATCTATTCAGAAATGTAGTTTCAATAGTGCAATCAGTCTAGTTGTTTTTTGTAAAGCTGTTTAGTGGAAGCGCTCATGCACAACTCATTTTGGGAAGACAAAACCTAATCTTGTTATATTTTTAGGTATTCTCATTTTATTCTGAAAGTACAATCACATCTCACAAATCCAACTTAAAGGCCACTCTAGGAAATAGAAAATTTGAAAAGAAATCGTTTTCATTGCTTTCAAGTGGAGGCCCTTACATGGGGATAACTAGATGTCTCTCTCTCTCTCTCTCTCTCCTGGGTGGAGGTACTATTCTGGAATAAATGGAAGAGAGGAGGGGGAAAGGTAACCACCCCATATCAGAGCTTGATATCTGTTCAGTGCTTTAGATCCATTAGCTCATTTGAGATGTTTTCCCTTGGTTTTCAAAACCACGGCTTGGGGCTTCCCTGGTGGCGCAGTGGTTGAGAGTCCGCCTGCTGACGCAGGGGACACGGGTTCGTTCCCCGGTCTGGGAGGGCCGCTGAGCCTGCGCGTCCGGGGCCTGTGCTCCGCAATGGGAAACGCCACGGCAGTGAGAGGCCCACGTACCGCAAAAACAAACAAACAAACAAACAAACAAACCAGGGCTTGGAGAGACGAAGTAACTCGTCCAAGGTCCCCCAGCTAACATGCAGTGGAACCGGAGGGGCTGTGACGTCTGTCCGAGTCGGTGCCACGCCATCCATTTAAGCCGTGTTTGACACACACCTAATTGATAGCTTGAGGTTCTAGCGAACTTGACAACAGTTTGTTTTGTAAAGTAGGCAAACATTTCCTTGGACTCTCATAGGCTCTTAATTTGCTTAGCAAACCGTTCTCTCCCTTGGTAACGCCAAGGAAAACTTGAGCCATCCCCTTTCTTAATTATCCGGACTTCAAATTAGTGAAGCCCTGTTTAATGAGGTTGCACTGTAGATCTACACAAAAACACGCGGAGGCTTCATAACTGGGTTATTCTTGTACAGCAGGCCCAGACATAGAATAAAATTTTGATGAGAAGAAGCAGACAGCAATGGGCAATGTCTCTATGGGAAAAGCAAAGCTGTAAAGTGTACACTTGCCTTGTTAATTTGAGGATTACATTAAAAAAAAAAAAACCTGGATGTGGTAGGTCGCTTTCTGTATGTCTATATTTTGGAGACAGAGTTGTCTCAACTCATTAATTATGGTTTCCATCCTGTGTAGACAAGTGATAGGATCTTCTGATTTTAACCTGGGAATGTCTCTATATGCTGATTCCAGCCTTTCTACACAAGCAGGATAGCTCAGTGAGAGGAAATGGATTAAGCTGAGTCTGTTTTAACAAACTCCTGGATCTATATTTATTGACCAATCCTGGACTTTTCTAAACCATGCCTTTTTCTTGAACAGGCTCATGACACAAGCAACGTAAGATGTGATGTAGGCAATAGCTACTGAATTCACAAAACATGGAATTAAGCAATAGAGGTCCTTTTAGGGTAGGTGAAAGGCAAAAGAGGCTTTGGGTCCTGTGTGAGAAGTCCTCAAATGCCTCTGTCCTTAGCTCTTGGTAGAATTGGTAGGACTGCCTGTGAGAGCCTGGGGAGTTCTGAAGAGGAGAGGCTCCTGGGTTTGACCTTCCCGAAAGGGATATCTTGGGTGGATTAAATTTTGTCATGAGAAGGGAGGCCAGGTCAAAATACAAATAGACCTCAGATACCACCGCTTTCTCTCCTCAACTTCCAAACTCCCAGCTAAGAAAAAAAGGCCAACGTCAAGTGCTCTGAAGTTGTCCAGTTCTGATTTAAGATAAGAAAGACATTCTAAAGAACATGGATTTGTCCTAGTTCTTCACCTGGGCCAATGTTTTGTATTGCATTTAAATTCATACTCTTTATCGTTCGTTACTTTTTTATTTTTAAAAGTAAGTTTAGTTTATTTAGGTTCATAAACATTTACACATCACTGTTCAGAAGAGTATTTAACTAAGAAAGAAACACTCATCATCTTTATCATTATAATCATATTAATTAAAAAAATGTTATATTGGACTATAGTTGATTTGCCATGTTGTGTTAGTTTCAGGGGTACAGCAAAGTGATTCAGTTATACATATACATGTATCTATTCTTCTCCAAATCCTTTATAGTTTGTTATTATTCACCCATTTCTTCCTGAGCACATAGAGAGAAATTTCTCTCAGATCTTAGGACCAGGGACATCTGAATCCCTGAGGAACAACTTTTCATTTCGTGTACATATGACTCAGGAATCTTGTGGTATTTCTCTCATTATTTTGCCTCTTAAGGAGTTTAGAGGAAATGTTGTGTTCAAATCTTAGCAATGGCATACAAACTTCTACATGGCTAAAATCTATTTTCCTGCCCTTACTTCAATTTCATGAAAATTTCCTCATCTGTATTTTAAAAATTCTGCCACAATGGCAGGCTAACTGATAAAAGAATCCTTGGAGCATTCAAATTTGAATTTGTATATAGTAAGCTACTCAAATTCCTTTTTGTATGAGCAGGGTTTACACACATAGTCCTACCTACACACATAACTCTATAAAAGGCTTGTGCACTCATTTGGGTCTTTTCCTCCATAAATGGAACATACTGTGGGCAGCTTCAGGTTCACAACTGAGAGGAAAGTACAGATTTCCCATATCCCTCTTCCCCCCCCACATGCATCCCCTACCATCAACATCCCCACCAGATGGTACTTTGTTACAACTGATGAACCTACATGGACACATCGTCATCACCCACAGTCCATAGTCTATGTTAGGTTCACTCTTGGTGTTGTACATTCTATGGGTTTGGACAGATGTATAACGACATGCATCCACCATTATGGTTTCATATAGAATATTTTCACTGCCCTAAAAATCCTCTGTTCTCCACCTATTCATCCCTCCCCTCCCCCTTGATGACTCTTTGATCTGTGAATTCATACTCGTTTCTTTTTGCTGCTAGGTGAATATCCCAGCAAGCTTAACATTAGGAGAACCTTTTCTCTGCTATTCCAGGCCCGGTCCCACCTGCTTGCATCCTAGGATTTCCAGGGGATGACCAGCTACCTGAATACAGGTAATAACAATGGCTATGACGGCTTAGCACCCACCGTGAACCCTGTGCTTTACTGACAGGAGGTTAACTCTTTCCCTCATGGCACTCCTGCAAGAGATGATTTAATCATTATTTACAAATGAAAACCAAATGCATCCTGTTACGCTGAAAGCTCACCCACCCTCATTTCTTTTCAACTCTTCACCAGCACACCCACTTTTTCCTTTTGGTAGAAACCCCTGTTTCTAAAGTCCCTGTTCTGAAATTTTCAAGACATGTCAACACCATGACCAAATTGCTGTATGTCCTGTGCATCTTTTTGGGTTGTGCACTGCCTAATTCTAAAGAAATGTCATTCACATAGACTTCAATGAGACCACAAAGTGAACGGTGCCCCCTAGACTTGTTCAGTGTACAACCTGCACAACCATTCATGGGAGAAAAGAGTGTCTTCCGGAAGTTCCATTCTTCATCCATTCTAGATGGGAAACTTACCTTTCACAGGCTGGGATTTCTTCAAGGAAATGGCCCCAAATAATTTGAAACATGACTCAGGAAAGCCCACCTCTGATTCTCTTCCTCCTCTGTGATTTCCTTTTGAAACAAAGCAAATAGCTGGGAGAAAGTTCTAAATAGAAAATGGTACCATGTTATGTATTCGGACAGAGCACACAACTCGGTTAATTCTGTTTCCTTCATTTGGTTAAATTCCTGGAACGCCTGGTACCTCTTTTGCCAAGGCAACTTTCTGGTGTCGATTCCCTTGTTCCTCCCCCTCACTGGGGTTGTCCCTCATGGAGATGCGAGAGATCAGATGCCATTCCCACTCAGCTTCCCTTAAAGAGATTTCCAAGTCAGAAACTTCCTTCTGTGATGGCTGGACTGATCTTCTTCTGAGCAGAGTTACGGGGACATTTACATCACCTCTTTGTTATCTATAATGAGAAAGAAGGAAAGACAGCTTACAGTTACATCCAAGGAGAAGTAGCTCATGCTTTCTGGTTAGCAGAATGTACATCACATTCCCAACACCAAACACATGTTGGTCTCAAAATAACCCACTCATGTAATACTAGAGTTTCTTCTGAAATTGTCCATGTTTCTTAAACCAAAAGCATATCCCTATCAATCATATGATAAGAAAGCATCTTATAGACCACAGGTCTCCATCTGCTTTTTTGACTCTCACCTGCCTATAATACGCTGATATTCCAAACCAAATCATACAATAGTAAAACATGCAGGGGCAAGTGATAATTTAGCAGCAAAATGTTGATATTATACAGAAGCCTGAAGTGACTAGATTCTAAGTATCAAGATTTAAAAGTAGATGCATACCTGGAAATGGTAGCTAGACTTGTCGTGATGATCATTTTGTGATGTATAAAGATATCAGTTTCCTATGTCGTACACCTGAAACTCATATAAATATTGTAATTCAGTTATACATCAATTAATTAAAATAAAAAGTAGATGTATCATTGGCATGCATCGTAGAGAGAGCAGCTAGATAATTTCATGTGAAGGCAGGAAATGTGATGATGTTAACAACATTTTCCTTCTCCATCTGCACAGGTTTGGGAGTGGAAGATGAAAGTATAGACTCAAACTGAGTAAGGGAGCAGTCTAGTTTCAGAGAATGTAGAAATACTAGCGGTATAATGCAGACACTATCGGAACAGTAAAGGCAGCATCGGGTTGGAGCTCAAGGTCTGTGACCCAGTTTCCTCTTAGTAAAATCGAGACTTCTGCTTCTCTGTGTTGCAGAGACACCAAAATGAGGGGAAATACATGAAAGCATCGTGTGGGAAACTTCAGGCAGAACAAGGTTCTTCCGTAATGCTCACCGCTAACCTACTTTGGGACCTGGCATCTTGATTTTAATATTGTGATAAGGTACGCTCAGGGTATAAAGATGACCAGAAAGAGTTGTTAACAATCAGTGGATACAAAAAAAAAAAAAAAAGAAAAAGAAAGGAATGGAAGCTCTATTTTATTTATTTTCCTTTGCAATTTACTCAAGCATAAATGAATATTGCATTGTGGGGTTCTCCTTATTTCCATTTCCAGTTCATTAGGAAACTGGTTTAAAGATTTTTAAAAAGAAACAAGAGGGAATTTACAATAGCCAAGACATGGAATCAGCCTAAATGTTCATTGGCAGATGAATGGATAAAGAAGATGTGGTACATACCTATACATGGAATACTACTCGGTCATAAAAAAGAGTGAAATATTGCCATTTGCAGCAACGTGGGTGGACCTAGAGATTATCTACTAAGTGAAATGAGTCAGAAAGAGAAAGAAAAGTACCATATGATATCACTTATATGTGGAGTCTAAAATATGACACAAATGAGCTTTTTTACGAAACAGAAACAGACTCACAGACATAGAAAACAAACTAATGGTTACCAAAGGGGAAAGGGGGTGGAGGAGGGATAAATTAGGAGTATGGGATTAGCAGATACACCCTACTATATATAAAATAGACAAACAAGGTCCTACTGTATAGCACAGAGAACTATATTCAATATCCTGTAATAATAGTGGAAAAGAATATGAAAAAGAATATATATATGTATAACTGAATCACTTTGCTGTACAGCAGAAACTAACACAACATTGTAAATCAACTCTACTTCTATTAGAAAAAGAAGCAAGAGAGAAAGAAAAGAAACAGGAAAACTCTTCACAGGATGTGGCAAAGAATAATCTCTCTTCTGGTGTGATTTTCTGTGTGTTCTGTGATGAGCAGGTTCTGCAGAGCCTTTGGGGTCTGCCCATACTCTTCCTGGCCCTTCCTGTCTGTGCTTGGGGACCAGGTGGTGATCTCAAGGTTTCCACTCTCAGCCTTGCTCACGGTGAGCATCTTTATCCCTTGCATTTTTAAGTAAGCTTGCCTCCTCCAATATGCTCTGCAAAGCAGTGCCTGCTGCTGATTGCTTGGTCCATGGAAGGCCTTGCTCTGTGTTTTCATCACATGTGCTGCTCTTGTTTATAAGAAGCACAGGCACTGGCCATTACGTGTGAGTTAAGGTGCCTAGTATTTCCTTGGATTCCCATTCAAGTCTCACTAGGGCCCCGTGAAATGGCCCTGATATTATCCCCTGTCATCAAACAGGCTCTGACAGATGCAGAGAAAAAAGTGACAGGTCCAAGTCAGCGCTGGGATGTAGACTCAGGTGACCCGAGGTTAACTCCTGCCTTCTTCACGATCACATCTTCATCACTGCACTGGCTTCTACCCTGTGGTCACAGACAGAGCTAGAGCTTTACATCAGATAAACAACTTCCTTTATAAAGTTTGACTTGAAAACAGACTCTCCATTGGGAAAAAGTGCCAAGATTTTGCTGTGTTACTCTCAAGATATTTTTTTTTCTTGTTATTGTCTCATTATTCACATTTGCCATCTTTTTTAAAAAAATTTTTATCCGAGTACAGTTGATTTACAATGTTGTGCTAGTTTCAGGTGTACAGCAAAGTGAATCAGTTATACATATACATCTATCCACTCTTTTTTTAAGATTCTTTTCCCATACAGGCCATTAGAGAATATTGAGTAGAGTTCCCTGTGCTAAACAGCAGGTTCTCATCAGTTATCTATTTTATATAGAGTAATGTGTATATGTCAATCCCAATCTCCCAATTTATCTCTCCCCCCACTTATGCCCTGGTAACCATAAGTGTGTTTTCTACATCTGTGACTCTGCTTCTCCTCCCAAGGACCATTAGTGTGAAGGCTACAGAGTACCCAATACAGGGCCCAGAACTCAGAAAGAACTCTAAATAAGAGGTAGTCTTGGGCTTCCCTGGTGGCACAGTGGTAGAGAATCCACCTGCCAATGCAGGGGACGTGGGTTCGAGCCCTGGTCCGGGAAGATCCTACATGCCACAGAGCAACTAACCCCGTGCGCCACAACTACTGAGCTTGTGCTCTAGAGCCCGCGAGCCACAGCTACTGAGCCTGCGTGCCGCAACTACTGGAGCCCGTGCGCCTAGAGCCCGTGCTCCACAACGAGAGAGGCCACCGCAATGAGAAACCCGCGCACTGCAACAAAGAGTAGCCCCTGCTTGCCGCAACTAGAGAAAGACCGCCCGCAGCAATGAAGACCCAACACAACCAAAAATAAATAAATAAATTAAAAAAAAAAAAAAAGCTAGTCTCTTTCTCTTTGCTTTCTTTTGGCTGGTAGGGGGTAAAGCTGTACTTTATCCAAGCACGTTAAATGCGTATCCAAGCACGTTATTTTATTTGTTCTAGGGTTTTTGATTCATTTCAGGTGTCCAATCAATAATAATAGAAATGACGATAGCAATGATAATAGCCCTGATAACGGTGCTGCAATGATTTCCATTAGCCTCTGAGAGATCAGACTGTCATCTGAAGTATATGCCAGGACAATGTGGCTCACGCAGCTCCTAAGTGCCCCGGCGGCCTGCATCCTCCACAGCCCTGCTCAGCCAGACCATAATGAGACATCTGTTTCTGTGAACTTATAAATATCAAGGTTGATGCATTACATGAATGCTTCGGAAGCTCTGTTTCATACGTGTGTCAGAGGGCAGCATCCAGCAGCTAGGTCAGGCAACAAATATTTTGCAAGAAGAACACGTATTCCTGGGGGAGATGTGAGTGCATTTCCCTGGCAAAGCATCCGTCATGTTTATGAACATACTCAAAGAAGATGATGTCTTTGCCTGGGTGAATTCAGTTCAGAATGAGCAAACCAGGCTGAGAAGACACAGCGGGTGCCTCGTATATTTTAAACTTTCTATCAAAACCCACTTTAACCTGGAGTTTTAAGAAAACAGTTATGATGGGGGAAATCTGCATCCACGTTGTGTGATGAAACTATGGAGCTGGAGAAGGTTTTTTGTAATTCTGTAACTCACCCTATTTTCATCTGGGCTCCTGGAGTTAGGTGCACTTATTTTATTAAAAGAAGAGTAGGTTCGGAAATTGTCAGTGTCAGGTGACTAAACTATAGGTGTAGTGACAACAGCCACTGGGCAAGGCAGTCTGTTTTTGAATGGATTTATGTAAATATACGTATTACTGAATCACTTTGCTGTACACCTGAAACTAACACAACATTGTTAATCAACTATATACCAGTATAAAATAAAAAATTAAATTTAAAAAATTATAAATTTCCCACTTAAAAAGAAAAGACAGTCTCCTTTTCTTGGTAGAACACGGAAGATGCCCCCAGACTCAGGGATGCAAGTGTGAGATGTTTTGCATCCCGTGTTTCCAATGTAGCCGGCATGTCCTGCAGAAAAAAGATGTTCTGGAAACAATCTGAAGTCTCTGATTTAACCTCAGAAGGTGTCTGGACATGATTCACCTCAACATGATAGTCTAGTGAGAAATTAAACCCATGTATTTCCAAGTGAATAGAGCAATCCAAAGTTGATAGGACATTAGCATGGCTATAATGGTGAATAGTAACAAACTAGACTATAAGGAACCATGTAGAAGCCAGAGGTCTACACCACATAATATTCACACTAGTTCCATATATTCACTCAGCATTTAAGAATATTACAGAAAACACATGGTTTTTTTTTCCTGAAATAGAGCTCTGGGGTTCTCTGGCTGTTTTGAAGCCTACTTTATAAATACCAGTGGAAGGAAAGGAAGTACAATTAACCACACACAAGGGGAAAATTCAACAGTGCTTTAAGCAGAGTGCAACTAAATTATCTTGGGACAGTGAAGACAACTCTATTTTGAAAAATTAAGGTTTAGCGGGGAAATGTTTATGTTTTTCTTTCTCTTCCTGTGATGTAGTTTTTTTTTTTTTTTTTTGCGGTATGTGGGCCTCTCACTGTTGTGGCCTCTCCCGTTGCGGAGCACAGGCTCTGGACGCGCAGGCTCAGCGGCCATGGCTCAGGGACCCAGCCGCTCCACGGCATGTGGGATCTTCCCGGACCGGGGCACGAACCCGTGTCCCCTGCATCGGCAGGCGGACTCTCAACCACTGCGCCACCAGGGAAGCCCCGTGATGTAGTTTTGATTAAGAAGTTTTTGAGACCAAATGTTGATGAGCTGCACAGAAACTGGTCCTGAAGCAAAGGCGACGGGGCTCGGGTCCTCCTCTGTTCCTGCAGAGTTTATTAGGCATTGGATTCTGTGAAGTGCTTCAATATAGCATCTTTCTTAGGCTCACCACCACCCTCCGAGAGAGGACACGTAAACCTGCTGATTATTTTATATTAGAAAAATGAGCGTTCCAAGAAAAATAAAGGCACATTCTTGGTCTGCCTTCCACGAATTAGAAGTCCAGCAAGGGCGTGCTTCTCATTAGCATTCTCCTGTTGCTTTAGTACTTTTATTTGAATGAAGGATTTTTTTTTTTTAATTAGGGCAAGAGCTCTGATTTTTAAACAAATCGCCCAGCCTTTTTTTTATTTTTTAAAGAGAAATACAGGAGAAATGACTAGGAAACTTTGGTGCCTGTTTTTGATAATCCTATCATTTTTTGGATAGTTGTCCTTTGTTTTCATTTTCCATTTTCAGACAGTGCAAGGAGGGGCCAGGATGGGGATGAAGACTGCGGCTTGGGAGTCAGACTGAAAACTGTGGCCTCAGATCTTACCAGCTCTGTGACCTTGGGCAAGGGAGGCCAATGTTAGCCCCCATCCCACAAGATTGGGTGAGGATGGAAAAGTGGAAAGGTCAATGAATTTTTTAGGGTAGACAATTTGTGAGCAAAAAAATTCTGCTTGGTCTCTTCCTTTATAGTATTAGCCTTTTGGTTTATGTTTTATCCCATTGCATTGGCTAAGATTCATGGGACAGTGTCGAAAAACAGCAGTTATGGCAAGCAAGTATCTTACCTTTTAAAATTTTAAAGGGAATAAGTATTTCACTTTCAAGCATTAAGTAAAGAAGATTTCCTTTCATTCCTGGCTTGCTGAGCATTTTCATCATGGATGGGTATCAAATCTTATCAAATGCTTTTTCAGCATCGATTGAAAGGATCATGTGAAGTTTCTCCTTTAATTTGTTAATTTGAACCAATTACATTATCAGTGTTGCACATTCCTTGCATGCCTAGGATAAACCCAACTTGGACACAAAGAGGAATGACTTGATCATTCTTTTAATAAACCATTAGATTTAATAAATTCATAGTTTATTTAGAATTTTAGCTTCTACGTTCTGATAAGAGGCCCATTAAGTATACCAAAGTTAGGTCAGCTAGGACACATAGGTGGCAATAATTAGTATTTGCCATACAAAAAGTTTAACGGGTATAAAAAAGAAACACCTAAAGGTTAGATGAATTTCTCATGCTCAGAAGACATGGACTTGATGTACTGTTGTCTAGAATCGCCAGGGGGTCTCTGGGCATCCTGGATGTAAATGCTGTTCTCTTTTTGACACAGATCCTCACGGAATTTCCTGTGCAGGTTACTGCAGGTCAGCTCTTGGAGAAAGTCCATAAACAATTCGGGGTGAAGGAGCTCTCCTAAAGGTAGACAGAAAGTTGTATTTCAGCCTGGAAATTTTTTTAAAAAGATGAGTAAGGACATTATTTTAAAAATCTATAAACAGACACAGACTAAGAGAACATGGACTTAGGTATTGGAGCTTTGTGGGGTGGGAGCAAGTGGGCTGGACTTGAATTTAGAAGAACTGGGTTCAAATCCTAGGCCATTCACTTATTATAGGGATTATTAAACTGGAGTTCCACAAATAGGCTTCAGAGGAGACTACAATTCCAGAAATAATGTGAAAGGTTATGTGTCTCTGAATTTTTCTGGGGTGGAAGTATCATTAAAAAATGAAATAGGGGCTTCCCTGGTGGCGCAGTGGTTGAGAGTCCGCCTGCCGATGCAGGGGACACGGGTTCGTGCCCCGGTCCGGGAAGATCCCACGTGCCGTGGAGCGGCTGGGCCCATGAGCCATGGCCGCTGAGCCTGTGCGTCCGGAGCCTGTGCTCGGCAATGGGAGAGGCCACAACAGTGAGAGGCCCGCGTACCGCAAAAAAAAAAAAAAATAGAAAGAAATAGCTCTGATTTACTCTTTGTTGGACTTTGGGATTGTAACTTTAATTTTATGAGCTTTCAGCTGCCTTCTCTGTAAAGGGAGGATCATAAGCCCTAATTACTTCAAAGACTAGATATGGGCTCAAATTATAAAAAGTCAAATGTAAGTATCTATGTACTGAAAGAGATGCTTTGAGAATAAGTAAATGCAGTGTGCAGTAAAATCTTACCGTTTGCCTTCAAAGCAGGTTTATAAAATGTTCAACAAATATATAGATAAATTGAGGCATCCCAAGGGCAGAAAAGTAGGGTTCTTTCATAAAATTTATATATATATTATTTCCCCCAAAACCTCACTAATATCACCACAATAGAAAGTGTGGATCGGGCTGGGTTGACCTTATGAAATATTGCTAAAGCAAGCATTTCAGGAAGGCCTCCTGATTTGTTAATAGCAGAATAAATATGCATCCTTATTTTAATGGAACACAGGGTAGATGATACTGGCCTTGTAGTAAGTAGAGCCATCAGAAGGGATATTGAGTTTAGGGAATGTAGCTGGCAGTCTCCTTTGCTCTGTCTCTTTCATATTCTTTATCATCTTTTCTGTTTGATCCAGGTGGATTAATTGCTTCAGGCTCTTTTAACTCAGAGCCTCCACACTTGAAGGGTCAGCTTTGTTTCTTTCTTGTCTGATTTTTGAGTTTCCTATTGAATCATATAAGGACTAGATCATTCCGCTTTGTGATTTGGAAATATCAGATAAAGTGGTCTCCATGCTGTCATTCATTGCATATAATCGGTTTCCCAGCTGACCTCCATTGCAAAATTCGGAACAATCAAAGGGAGCTAGCATGGTGATAATAATATCGACTACTTGGGAATTCCCTGGGGGTCCAGTGGTTGGGACTCTGGGCTTTCACTGCAGAGGGCCCGGGTTCGATCCCTGGTTGGAGAACTAGAATCCTGTGGGCCGTGCGGCACTACCAAAAATAATAATAATGATGATAATATCCACTACTTTTACGGTCTTACTTTGCAATTCTCCACATGAAATTCCATTTTATGAAATAGTTTCCATTTCACTCCCCAAATAAAACTTGTCACAGAAGTGTCAAAGAAGTAGAAGCATTTCTCTTATATAATTATATGACTGAACAAAGGCAAAATGGATACTATGAAAATTCTAAGTGCAGTGAATATTGCACAAGTAAATTATAGCATCAAAAAGAATAAGGTGATTAGATATCAAGCCAGTGGAAAACATTTTATTAGAAGATGTGGAGGGGGACCACACAAAGCTTAAACACGATTAATATTGCATTTCTTTAGGGGGAAAAGAACTATGTGTTTTCCAAAAGTTAAGCGTGTGATCTTTGTGTATTTGAGTTGTGTGGGGGGGGGATTTGCCAGCATTAGGCTAAGGGTTTTATATATGTATGTACCTCAATTGATCTTCTATTATCGCTCTCATTTTACAGAAGAGGAAACTGAGACTTAGAAGAGAGATTTTGTAAATCATCTAAAGTTTCCTCAGTAGCAGGACGAGCACTTGAAAGCCATGGTCTTCTGAGTCCAGATTCTACATTCTGAGATTTGTTTGTACACAGATCTTCCGAGTACAAAATCAGGTACCCAAATAAAGGGATTCATGTATTAGACCCTCAAGATGCCTGAGAGTTACTGCCAATGGAAATTTTAGATTAGAAACCACAGACAAGGCACAACGAATCCTGGTCTGTTGTTTTTGAAATTGAGCCCTCTGTGTTCAGGGAATCCAGTTCCTATGTCCTTTCTTGCTCTTGTTTCCGGATGAGTGGGAAAAGTCAGTCACGAGTTCACTGTAGTGTAGTTCCAGAAAATGCACAGAGCCAGACCCAAGGCAGAGCGGCTAAAGAATCCACTCACCCACTGGAGTATCCCCTCATTTAGAAACATTTATCCCTCCATGAAGCCACTGCTGATGGCCATGCCTATGGCCATTTCAAGAACAAAAAGCACCTGTCATGTGACCCCATTTTTGTAAAGAAGATTTTCATTAACATCAAGGAAAATTTTGTTTGGAAAACACATAGATAAGAATGTGGCAGGGGCTTCCCTGGTGACGCAGTGGTTGAGAATCTGCCTGCTAAGGCAGGGGACACGGGTTCGCGCCCTGGTCCGCGGAGCAACTAGGCCCGTGCGCCACAGCTACTGAGCCTGCGCGTCTGGAGCCTGTGCTCCGCAACAAGAGAGGCCGCGATAGTGAGAGGCCCGCACACCGCGATGAAGAGTGGCCCCCGCTTGCCACAACTAGAGAAAGCCCTCGCACAGAAACGAAGACCCAACACAGCAAAAATAAATTAATTAATTAATAAACTCCTACTCCCAACATCTTAAAAAAAAAAAAAAAGTGTGACAGTGTTCATTTCTGGCTCTTGAAAGTGTGGGTCAGTTGTGGGGTTTTTCCTGTTAATCTATATTTTCTATTTTTGTAAAGTTTAAGTGATACCATGTCATGAAAATGGACGTTTAAAAAAAACAATTCAACAAGCAGTTAGTCAGTGTCTGTGGGTCAGCCATTTCACTGGGCACCGAGAAGACAAAGAGGTTCAAGCCGCAGGGCTATAAATTCCTGCAGGCGCTGGACCCTCTTGGTCTCGTTCACCTCTCTTGACACATTGGCCGAGACGGATGCACAGTAGGGCCCTGTAAATACTTGTTCCATACGTGGATGGAGAGAGACTGACCAACAAGTGAGAAATTAATATTTTATAGGTGCTGTGATGGAAATATACACAAGCCAGAGTGTGTGGATCAAGAAGGGGGAAATCCAGCTGGAAGCTGGGGGAGGAGGGATGTCGGGAAGTGGGGCCTTTATTCAGGATTTGATGCCTGAACTGAGTCTTCTATTGAGAGGTGAGTGGGGTAGGAGGGAAGGGTGCCCAGGGAGTGAGGAAGGAAGAATAGAACAGACAAAGGAAGCTGTGTGGGTCATGCTCGCCAGCTCAGAGTAGGTGGGAAAGAGAAAAGAGAGAGAGACTATCCCAGGGAAATGAAGCCTCTAGAATAGTAGGGAAAGTCAACTTTAAGCTTTTGCAGGTGCAAAGACTAAAGATTACATGCAAAAAAAATTAGGGTGCTGAAATAAAGTGGCATGCCAGCGCAGAACAGAAGAGAATCAACAGACAGAAGAAAATACAGGAAGAAAGGCGTTACAGAGCAAAGCAGAACTAGAGGTATTCTTTTAGAAACTCTAATTAAATGCTATTTCCATTTGCATAGAAACGGCACAAGTTGTTATTTTGGGGTGGTGAGAGTTCTGAGTAGTTTTAACGGACTTTTAGCTTAACTATCTTTTTTTTTCTAAAATAATTATGCACGTTGTCACTGTGTCTTTAATAAAAATGTACTTAAAGAGGACATTGGAAACTCACTAAATAGGTTATATAGTTATACAAATATTTAGTAACGTGGTTTTGAAAAGCCAGGGAAGGGATTCAATTCATTTCTCAATAAATCTTTTTAACATCTATCTAAAGTGCTAAGTATTTTAGAAAGATGGGCAGATGAAAAGAGAGAGAGAAAGAAAGGAAGAGAGAAAGAAAAAAAGAAAGAGAGGAGGAAGGGAAGAGGGAAGGGAAGACACAGGAGAATAAATTCCTCTAGATCTTGCTGTGTATGGAAACAGTAGACCCCGCCTATGGGCAAAAGCAAGTTTCAATACTTCTTAAAGAATTTCATCTCAACAAATACTATTTATGTCTGGGTATGCTATTATTGTCACTCATTAAGAAATAACCAAAAGTATGTGTAAAATGAGTCAGAAGAGAAAGAGACTGTCTGATGCCGTAACTAACTGGGTAATTGAGAATCGGTTGTCAGTTATGGTCTCACAAATAACATGTGAATCAATAATAACCATGCATCAGTGCACTGCTAACCTGGGGAATAATGTTCCCACTGGAACGAGAGTTTTACTAGCAAACTTTTTTTTTCCCTAAGTTACCTTACCAATACATACAGACTTCCTAAGGATCTGAGCTGTCTCCTACCTTCTTTGTAAAAAAAAAAACCAAACCGTTCAAAACTATTGGAATTTCATCTTCAATGTTTCTGCTCTAGTTTCTGACTTCATATCCTTTTCATCTTAATTACTTTAATCCATAACCACGTACTGTGTCAGCAGCACCAGACCCTCTTCCCACAACTTCACATACAGTCTCTCTGGCAAATCAGAGCATGTCATTTTCTGGATGAATAAAGGCACAAAGTGCATTGCGATAGATGATTTTTGCCCCGGCTCCTTGTTTAATCAAATCAAAGCAGATGTGGTTGATTACATGGACAAAAAGCTACTGAATAAACACATTTGTTCAAGAGTAACTAAGCATTAGATAATATTATGTAATGTGGAAGTAACTGCCTGGCGTAATGTTACGGTTTCCATGGCAACTACATCAGTGAAGGGTAAAGGAGTTCAGAAATGTTGGTTTCTTTCAGCGCATTAAAGGGAAAATCTACATTCACATGATGTTTTTGGTGTTTGTTGTTTTTTTTTAAGTAGTCTGCTCATTAGAAGGTGACCTTAGGTATTAATAAGTAAAAATAGTGGGATTATAATCTTAGAAAAATTTTGCTTTTCCTAAGATTTTGGCTTTGTTTTCCCTAAGTTCTTTAGGGATAGGAACGAGGTTCCACTTGACAGAGGGAGAGAGAGACATGAATTTTACATGGGATGTGCTGTATTCGAAGCTTAGCTGCCCTCACACGTAGGGTCCATGTGCCATGGATGGGTTTTTTTTTCTTTTTTTCTTCTTTTCCAAAAACAAAGACAGCGATGGTGATAACAAAAGGGAAAGTCCCACCCAAATGCTGAACAATGCAGAGGATGGTTCCTGCGGAAAGCAGAAAAGATTAATTGTGGGAGGGGAGGCGGAGAGGAGACTGCGTTTTGTATTCAGCCGGGCTCCGCAGCAGCACTCCCGGCCCCTTTATCTGCTGCAGCAGCGCAATTACAGCGCAGGGAGGAAGCAGGTGCACTGGGGGACCATCAGAGCCCAGCCCCAGCATTGTTCTGCTTTTAGTTATTTCATTTTAATCCCCCTGGGTCAGATGAGGATGAAGTTAAACACACTTCAGAATGAAGATTCTTTTGAATTGCAAGTTACACATTCATAAGACGTAGAGAAATCCAATTATTTTTTATCCTGTGGTTGAAGGGGAAATTCACTTCAGTGGTCAGAAGGAAGGGCTGAGGGCCAGGAGAGCTGAATTCCGCCCTTGTCCCCTTTACCTGCCCTCTTCACACCATCACTCCTAATGGCTCAGGTGTGGTTTTCCCCCAAAGGCTGGGCTTTTAATTATGGGAGATTTAGAGGTTCCTTCCAATCTAAGGTTGTTCATTTACTATGAACCTTAACTTTATAATTCCTCTTCAGCGGTTCCTTGCGATCTCACCCCAGGAAGGTTAGTATCTTTCTAAGGTGTGCTTACAGGGCACATGGCATCATCATTTCATAGTTTAATGACTCCAGGAAAGATGCATAATTATTCTGAGGCTCAGATTTCCCTACATATAAAATGGGGATTTAAACACCTGCCTGGCAGTGCTGTGAGGATTTGCCTTTCTATGTGAAGTACCAGGAACAGTACTGGTACCAAATATTCATGAACTCTTATGGTCCTTCATCAGTACCATTGATCAGGAATATGTCTTCTTTAGGGGATTCACAAAGTCCTTCAGAACTCAATTGTCCTCCTCTAAGCTGTCAAGTAATACTTGACATACACCTCAATGCAGAAGACAATTAGCCAGGTCACCAACACTGATTCTATGTTATCCTCATGGTCTAGGGCACAGGTCAGAAAGCCCTTGAGTCCAATCTGGCCCACTGCCTGTTGTGGTTAATAAAGTTTTAATGGAACACATCCGTGCTCATTCATTTATGCATTGCCCACAGCTGCTTTTGTGCGACACAGCAGAGTTAACTAACTGTGATCAATCCTCGGATATTTATACCTGCCCCTTTGCAGAAAATTCCTGTGATTGCTGGTCTAAGGTAATTATTTCCAAATTTACATGAAAGTATTGACTTCTATTGACTCCCTGAGTGCAAGATTTGTCTAATTCAAACACCTTATTTTGTGTATTAATATCCCTAATAAAGGTAGAAGTTCTAGCTTCTAAATACTTTGAGAAAAAGAGAACCATACAGAAGTATACCTGATGGATCTTGTAGCTGTTCTGCCAACCGTTGGGGAAATTCACTCTGTTCGTGGCAGACTAAACATTAGGCGTTCGCTGTCCTAGCCCAGGGAGCTTAAGATCACCAGGAAGAAGCTGATAGCCTGACACATCCGGGTTTACTGACCAAGGCAATGAGTGAGCAGGTTGCCTCAGTGGGCGTCTTGCCAAAGGAAGAAAAAAACAGAAGCATTTAGGACTCTGAGGAGTCTGGATGAAATTTGAATGAAGCGGTGTTTTGATAGGCAAAGTAGTGTCGTGTGCAGACCAATATCAGGTCTAGACTGAAAAGTGTTTCCGTGGAAACAATAAAGTTAAGGTAGATAAAGAACGTGGCGCCTGGAAGCCTTTTATCTGAAGTCCCACACCTGGCTGGTAAATCGCCGCTGCTTCCCTACGTCCAAGAGTAACCAGGTTTTCCAGGCAAAAGTGGGAGGTTTCACTCTTCCTGAAATGATTTCCAGCAGAGGGAGGTTCTGCCTGTCTAGGATTTTAGAGAACAAAGATTCTCAGTGAGTCACTCCAAGACGGGGCTCTTATGACTCATTAGGGTTACAGTATGTCCTTGGGAAAAATAGTGTTTCCTGTCAACTTTGCAGCTGGCTGTGTCTGTTATTCCAGCCTGATGAATGACCACACAAGTTTTTCCTTCCGCAGTATGTGAGCTTATTTTTATTTTTTCACCAGGGAGGTAATGGTGGTAGGCGTGGAAGGTGGGGAGGTGCAGAACGGAAAGCAAGAGGGAGATGGGGTGGGTCAAAGTGGAGAGGTCAGTTCAAGGCAGATGATACCCTTCCTACTGCCTAACACAGAGCCTGACATGTCACTCCCAACATACACAGAAGCTGACACCTGAGAGGATAGCATTTGAATGGTCGTGAAGAGTCTTCAACATCAAAGTGTAGGGATATTCAAACGGCCCTAATATTAGTAATTACACTCTCACATAGAATGTCATGATGCTCATTTTAACATTTAACCAGAAAAATGGAACCCAGGTGCTGACCGCCAACCATCAAATGTATTATGAATTTTTCCCTTAGACACTCACAGATTACCGTCAGGGTCATTCTTCATAGTAACAACGGTCGCTCGGGAGCCACCGGTCTGAGTAACGACAGTCTGTCTGTGGTTTTAAAGAACAGATTTCAGAACCTAAGAAGGACCCGATTCCTGGAGCGTCGGGGTTTATTTTTGGATGTGTTTGTGAAGGACAGGATGTCCTCAATGCTGTGTCAGAAACGGGTCAGGAAATGAACCTTGTGACTCTAGGACTTGAAAGCATAGCGGAACGCAAACACGTTGACCCCGTGATCCTCTTATTTCCTCCATGTCACCCTCGTGGAAATGCAGGAAGTGGAACTGGGAGAGGCAGCCTATCTTCTCCAAGATCCCGGACTTTCATTCTCTGTAGGGGATAATTGAGGTGCTCACCGTCTCCTGTGAGCTCGGGGGTAGGATGAATGGAGAGAAAGAAGCTTACCGCTTTCCCCTTTCAGAGCACCTCCACCTTGCAGACCACAGACTGGTTGTCCCCATTACAGACCGTTCTTAGCAGATCTTTATTTCTCTGAAGCTCTCTTGACCTTTACGTGTTCACCTCATGCCATCTCTATTTTTTATTTTATTGAAGCAGAGTTGATTTACAATGTTGTGTTAATTTCTGCTGTACAGCAAAGGGATTCAGTTATACGTACATACACTCTCCTTTTCACATTCTTATCAATGATGGTTTATCACAGGATATTGAATATAGTTCCCTGTGCTAGACAGTAGGACCTTGTTTATCCAGCCTATATATACTAGTTTGCGTCTGCTCATCCCAAACTCCCAAACCATCCCTTCCCCACCCCCTTCCCCCTTGGCAACCACAAGTCTGTTCTCTATGTCTGTGAGTCTGTTTCTCCGTCATGAATAAGTTCATTTGTGTCATATTTTAGATTCCGCACATAAGCAATATCATGTAGTATCTGTCTTTCTCTTTCTGTCTTACTTTGCTTAGTATGATAATCTCTAGGTCCACCCATGTTGCTGCAAATGGCATTATTTCATTGTTTTATGTCTGAGTAGTATTCCATTGTATATATGTACCATATCTTCTTTATTCATTCCTCTGCTGATGGACATTTAGGTTGCTTCCACGTCCTGCCTATTGTAAATAGTGCGGCTACAAACATAGGGGGGTGTGTATCTTTTTGAATTATAGTTTTGCCCGGATATATGCCCAGGAGTGGGATTACTAGATCACATGGCAACTCTATTTTCTGTTTTTTGAGGAACCTCCATACTGTTTTCCATAGTGGCATACAATCTCTATGTTGCCAATTCTTCTCCCTCTATCTTCCACAAATCACTACTAGTATAAGTTATCTTCAGTCTGGAATATTCTTTCCAGCCTCCGTTCTCTTTCTCTTTTCCTCATTGCCACTCCTTCATGAAGCCTCTGGGCTAGCATGAACCCATCCTAACAGCATCACAAGAGCCTGAGGATTTTACACGAATTAACTCCACCTCCAGGTCTCGTTCCCTGGAGTTGGGGAGGAGGTATGGCAAAGGAACCAGAGCTGGATGGTAGTTAAAGCAGTAAAAACAGATTTTACCCAGAAACTATGACAATAGGGGAAAAGAGACCTCAGTACAGAACCAGGCTCAATTCCAAGTACAACAAGGACAATTGGGGATTTATAGCCAAGGAGCAGGGTGCGTGTCCGTGGATGAAAAACTATGATGAGGAGGGATCAGGGGTAAGAGGGGAGATGCTGGCTAAACAGACCACAGGATTCTTGCTGAAGTCAGCCCAGGGTGGTGAGATATCTGATCAAGAATTTGATCTGATATGGAGGGTGGAGGACTCTTTCTGAACGGACTTATCAGGCTTCATGGTAAAACTGGGCTGCTGTGCAGTCTGCAAAGGCGGAGGCATATTTGGGGAAAGAGCATGAGGGGCCTGACCAAAGTCTGGTTAAGGAGAGAGGCTTTATCGCATAGGGAACCGGTCCTATTCTGGAAAATACTGACCCACAGGCTATGAAGAGAGATGGGCAGAGGAGACTGTGAGTTGCATGTAAAACAGGTAAATTTACCTTCGGGAGGCTGGCGCGAGCTGTGGGGAAGTGGAGGGATTGAGAGTCTGCTTGGTTCGCGAGCACCCTGAGTCATCTTACTCCGTGGAAGGAAGGGGGCCAGCACTTGGAGCCCGGGTGAAGGAATTAACTTTGATTAGAAGCAGCTGGGAGCAGAGCAAACCCCTGAGGTCCTCAGATGAAGGAAAAGGCAACTTGTGAAATACAGTCCTATAAGCTCACCCTCATCGTTCAGCTAAAATAATTGTTTATAGTATAAGACATCTATCAAGAGGAGGGAAAAATCTAACGGATGGAAACTAACTAGCACCAAACCAGAGAATAATAATGAAACCTGGGACCAATTGCAGCGTGGTTTTCGTAGGGACTGATACTGCCAGACACACTTAATAGCTTGTTTCTTGAAAACAAATGTGTATGTGAACACACATACACACACACGAACATATCACCCGAATGAATGGTTAAGAGGAACATAACAGATGTTACTTATTTGGACCTTACTAAAGCACTTGATAAAAACGTCTCATGAAATTTGACTTGCAAAACAAGTTCAAATTGGCTGGAATAGGAGAATTCCGACGCAGATTGAAAACTGGCTCCAAACCCAGAAACCAAAGGTAATGGAACTGATAAATAAGTGGCAGCAGATCTAGTTGCTGGAAAGTGTTTAGCAGATGCCCCAAGGGTTACTGAGTTTATTAAAAATCTTTATCAGTGAGTTGGAAGAACAAGTGAACAGGATGTACGTGAATTCTGCCAGGAATACTAAGTTGGCAAACGTTAGAGAAAGCAGGGAAGACCAAGTTCTGGTGCAGAGGGGTAAGCAGAGAGGTTAGATGTGTGTAGAGGAGAAAAAAAGAAGGAACAAATGGGATGCATGTGGGGAAAATCTCAGAAGCGCTGATCTGTAGGAGGTTAGGCTGTGGAATGACGTGAAGCAGACAGCAGAGGGACGATGGTAGAGAGGGCGAGGACGCAGCAAACTGAGGGTAACTTGGTGAAGCTGTTCCATGGCCAACAAGGAAGAACCCAGGTTTGTGGGGCCTGGGGTTTACAGAATTTGGGGAGCCCTCTTTAAGAAAAAGACAAAAATTATTAACTTAAAATTAGGTACAGGACCTTGAACATGGACACAGTAAATGAGGGGCCCGGAAGCATAAGCTTGGTGAATTTCATGGCAACTCTGCCTACGGTGGCCAAGCACAACATCAATAAAAGGTTTTCTTCTCCTGGTGCGGGTAAGAGGAGGTGAGACGGTGGGGATGGAAAATGAAGGTAAAGAGAGTGAAGAAAGCTTGGTCTGTGTCCTCGTGGGAACCAAAATCTTGGAGAGATGCACTTGGTAGGCAATTAGCAGGCAACTAATTGTTCTTTTGGAACAGATTCTGAAATAGCATATACCCTTTTCCATTATACCAGTTTTCCAGTTCTATCAAATATCTTTGGTCACATTTATAATAGTGAGTTTTTTGAGGACAGGACCTCTCAGTGGCCAGACCATAGCAGATTTCACTGGTTCTTGAATGTGTCTGAATCTGACTAAATGCTCACTGATTCTGTTGCCTTTTCCTGGTTTCACAGAAAGACCATGGATTAAGGGGCAATAAGAGGGGTTAACTGGGAGGTGGTTACAGTAATCCAGATCATAAGAGTGTAGTTGACTGGGATGGGAGATGGAAAAAGAGTGGGTTCATTTAAGGAATGTTTAAAAAGCGAGAAATGGCAGGACTTGGCGCTCAGTTAAATGTGGGAGTAAAAGTCAGAAAGGCATTTTTTTTAAATGTCTATAACTCTTGCATTTGAAACTAAGAGGAAAGAAATGCCATCTCATGAAAAGTTGTTCCCAAGCTCATTTTATTAACTGCAGGGTCTTCATGGGGTTATGTTTGGGGGGAGACAAGAGCCTTAGAGGCGTGAAACCACCTACGTTATACTAAAAGCTTAGAGGTAAGAAAAGTTTGCAAGCTTGCCAGGACATTGTAATTTTTTCATGTTCAAAGATATTTATTGCAACATTGTCATTGGAAGGAATGAGGGGAATTTATGGATAAATGAGGATATCTTCTTACCTTCATACCAACATTCTACAGCCAATTAACAAGTCACAGGGACAAACAGATTCTGAGTCATAGAGTAAAATAGCAAGTTGCAGAAAGTGATGAAAAATGTGAGACAACTTTCGTTTTGAAAAAATAAGTGTTGGGCTTCCCTGGTGGCGCAGTGGTTGAGAGTCCGCCTGCCGATGCAGGGGACATGGGTTTGTGCCCCGGTCTGGGAGGATCCCACATGCTGCGGAGCGGCTGGGCCCATGAGCCATGGCCGCTGAGCCTGCGCATCCGGAGCCTGTGCTCCACAACGGGAGAGGCCACAACAGTGAGAGGCCCACATACCACAAAAAAAAAAAAAAAAGTGTTGAGCATAGAAAGATTCATACAAAGCTGGTAACAGTGGTTACCTCTGTGTGATGGGATCAGGGAGCAGAGGGAAAAGGGAGGCTGTATTTTGGGTGAGATAATTACACCCACAAATATACATTGAATGGCTTTAGAAGGACTTTGAAAAACTTAAGATGCCCTATTCAGTAGAGTTATTATGATCTTCCGTTGCCAGCTCCTCAGATCATTGCTGTACAGAGACAGATGGAAATCAGATGAAAAATGACTTGGCCGTGTTGAAGTCGTTGAGCTGAAGCAGGCCAAGCCTGAGCTCAGTTTCAGTTCTGTTTTCTGAGAAGCCCCATGACCTGGGTGCACATCTGTTAGACACACCCAAGCAAAGCTGCTTGGTTGTAGGGTGTCTTGAGCCCAATTAAGGCTCAGGATGACGCTGAGTTTGTTGAAGTCAAACTATAAGCTAAACACAGCCTGGGGCTGCCCACAGGGTGAACCAAGAGAGACAAAGCCAGTAGAAACATCCAGGGAAGACGTATCTGTGCTGATGAACTGGGGGTTTCTTGGAAGTTTCATTTATTCCACTGAAGGGCTTGGGTTGCAATCATCTTCGGATTGGGTGTTACCTTCAAATCTGCAAAACTGCCTTGGCCATCGTGGGAGAACAGATTTTTCTCACGGGACTACCATTACGTTTTGTTTCCAAAATGAGCTAGAAATGCCCACAGAAAGGCTTTGTCTTGCAATATTCTGTATCGTTTTATTCTGTTTGGATTTCCCATCATCTGTAAGGAAAACAAATAGCTTTCTTGTGAGTAGTGTGTTTGGGGCAGTATAACTATAATCAGCTTCAATTTCGAGTTTCTTCTGCTCATATTCATTCCAGCCAGAGGTGCTGGAGTCTGACAGCGCCTTTTCTTTGTGTATTGATCTTGGTCTATAGCAACTGCCTGATGAACGTACAAATTATGTGTTTATCATCTGCCAGATTTTTGTTGTGAGATTTAATTTTTTTTCTCTACAAGCTGTTCGCTATAGAGACCAGATGGTTTTTCTATCCCCTTGGTGTTTCCTTCATGTGGACGGTTGTCTGGAGATGTTCTCAGGCTGTACCATGATCGTATACTTTGTATCGTTGCTCTGGTTAACATCGCGGCATTGACACCTTTGCCAGCATGAAAGAATATTCAGTCTATCAATGTCTAGAAACCACTTAAAATAAATGGCCCCGTGTGTTTTGAAATCATGTGGGGGAAACCCCAGGTTTCTAGTCACCATTAATAAACAATTACCCCTTTGTTAATGCAACCTGCCAATTCCATGATTAGACAGAGTTGATGGATGTCATAGCTGGTTCGTAGCCCCACGCTCATTGGAATGTGCTTGTCTTGTATTCCCCACAGGTGTAAGCTTCCAGAGGGCACACGAGAAACGTGCTGTATCCACGCCACATAAAGTATTTGGTGGATTTTTAAAAAATTTAGAGAGACAAAGCTTTCCCCCCATAAGCTTTAACCCAGAGCTTGTTCTGTAGATGCCCAGTAAATACTTGCTCACCAATTCAGGATTTCGGGCTGGTGATGTGGGAGATCACATTTGACACACGTTTGACTGACAGACCACTACAAACAGCGCAAAGGGAGGAGTTTCTCGGTGACACTGGTTGCTTGTGTAACCCAAGATACCCAGGGATTCTGGACAAAGTACTCGGTAGTCAGTAAACAAAAGTAAGCAGCCACGTTCTTAGAACAGTGCTTAGCTCTTCTTCAAAAGCATCAACTGGACACTGAAGACATGTCAAGCCCCCCAGGTGAAGGCCCCCAGGAACACACCTGTACTTGGACAAAGGGGGTTTATTACTGGTTGCAGCGAGAGAGACCACACCGTGGGGAACCAGGGTGTCTCAGTATAAGAGGGTGTTTGAAAGAATCCGTTATAGAATTTGGGATCCTGCTGGGTGATTTGGGCAAGGATCTAAGGAAGCAAGGTTTACTCCAGCCTGGATTTTGTTGGAAAGCAGGGGCAGCTCTGTGAGTGGGTATCTCAAAAGATCTTACCTACAGAGAGGGCAGATTAAAGCCACAATAAAGCTAGAACTGGTCATGACGTAGCAGTGACTTGTTTGAAAAGATTGGCGGGGGGTGGGGGTTGGGTGTCTTGTGTGACGTGTTCTGGGTAGATGTTCTGAGATTATTTAAGTCCAATGGGAGAGCACATGGCTGGGCGGGAAGCATCAGGTCACCTCGTGATTAACACTGAGGCCAAGATGTAAGGTCACATTAGTTCCCAGATGTGGTGGGGAAGGGGAGACCTGGGGAGGGGTTGCTTTCTTTCTCAGATGTCATTGAAGAAGTTGAGAAAGGAGCTGGAGACCTCAGGCTTCCTGTTTCCCTGCTTTGTCATTGCTCTGTCACTCTGGCTTAGGAAGTGACTTCAGTCAGACTGCCCCAAACTCTGACTCTCATTAGCATCCCCTCCTGCCTTCCACCTGTAAGATGGATGGACCCTCAAGTCAGGACAATTTGTTCCTCTCCGTATACAAAAAAACTCATCTCCTAGGACTGTCCTTTGTTAAGAGACAAAAACGTCACTTCTCTACAGGGGTTTACATGAGCTGGAAATAAGAGGATTTTAAGACTTAGGCAAGTAGGTGCATGTATTTTAAAAGTGCATTCCACTCATCCCAGTTCATGGAGGCAAAAAGCCTATTTTCCTTACAGCCATCCACCTGTGTATCTTAAACCACTGATGGGGTCATACAGCGGTTCACTCTACACAAACTTTTCAAGTCTAAAGTAGAGTGACATATAGAGAAATTCTAAATGGGAATATATTTGGTTAAGAAGCTTAAAGTATTTTAAGTGGGAGACTCTTTAAATACAGCAAAGATCTACACACATAGAGCATATAATAGGCACCAAGCAAAAGAATGTTCATTGATTCAATTAGTCAACTTGTTTTCTTTACTTAGATCCACTACAGGGAAGGAGTGGCTCAGTTATTAGCAATATTTTTTATCTGATTGTAGAAGTAATCCATTCCCAACATAAAAAGTCTTGGAATAAGACAAAGCAAAGAGAAATAAATAAAAATCGCCGCCTGGAGACAACCACTGTTCATGGTCTGGGTCTTTCATTCATTCAGCAAATACTTAGCAATGACCATGTAGTAGACACAGGGCTAGTGGCTCAGAAGACACAGATGAGTAAGACGCAATCTCTGACCTCAAGGATCTCATAGCTTCATGGGCAAGACAAGTTGAATAGGTAGATAGGTAGGTAATTAAAATATAATTTGGTGAGTGCCACGGTAGATGTCATCATAGGGCATTATGGGAACCAGGACAACCTCCTCCCCACCCATTATAGACGTGGGCGTGAGACAGGGTGGGGTAGAAAGGGAGCTCACTTCATGGGGAAGTTCCTTGCTGAGCAATCTAGAAAAAAAGATAGAAAGGAGGAAAGCGAAAGAGCACACAATCCCACCTTCCAAGAGTAACCAGGTGCAGGCTCTTTATGGTGGCTCTGATTCCCTCGCACGGATGTCCTGTAATTTGCTCTAATAAGCTTCACGATCTCTGTGTTGATCAGAAGTAAGAGTTCTCCAGGAAACTGTTTCTATGACCTGCGTCCTTATAACTAAGCTGGTAAGGTTTTTGTGTGTAATCATAATGGCTTCATGCCAAGCTATTCAGGAGGAGTTTTAGGGATCTGGATATGATAATCCAGGGACCTAGGGTTCTGAATTTGTTATATTTTTTCTAATAAAGCAGTTTGTTGGGTTTCTGGCGTAGTGGAGGAAGGGGGTGACAGAAATAGCACACACACGCTCACACACAGACACCTGCGCACACACACGTGACTTCGGAAGAATCCCGTCCTCTTGTGTCTTACTGTCTCTTCTGCCCTTCCCCCTCAGCCCCCTTTCTAATTTTGCCTTTATAATTGCCACTGTTCATCAGGGTCCCTTCAAGGAGCCAGTCCCCAGCAAATGCCCTTTGTTGGCAGGTATTCATCAAGCTCCATTTGTCAAGGTGGAGGCGACACCAGGGAAGCAGTGATTGTAAGAGGAACCTGCAGAAGACAAGAGTGCCTCTGTAGAGTTGCTTAGAAAATGTGGTGAGGAGAGGAATTTCAGCGAAACTGTCTCTAGGTATATTTAAAAGTGGCTCACTGAAAGTCACTAGTTCTCAGTCCCAGCTAATTAATATACGGGAGAGGTTTTACCTCAGAGAGATTTCTAATGAAAAAAAAATTGTGAATAAAACGCCCACATGGATGACCCAGGGCAACCCAGAGGAATGCATCTCTCTTCTCTATCAAATACAGGGAACTGACAGAGATTCTTCCACGCACACATTTCTATGAGGATGGGGTGGGCTGCTTGCAGCGACTTCAGCTCTGCCAGCGTTGGAGGTGGGTTCCTGGGAACTGAACTGATTGCAGGGGAACTAGATGCTCAGAGACAACTCTGAAATCCTCCTGTCTCCTTTCCGCAGTTTCCAATCTTAACGCTGGTGACTTGAAGACAGGACAAAAATAAGCTGTGGGTACCAGAGAGAGAGGGAAATAGCTGAGAGTGAGCAGAGGTCCAGGCAGGGAGGGTTATCCTGAGATACTTGGCCAGAGGAGGCAGGGGCCATCCATCCATGGTCCCTAAACTGTGGTCCCTGGACCAACAGCAGCCATCACCTGAGAATGTGGAGCCCCAGAAATTCCAAGTCAGCGAGGAAAGACCTGGCCCCGGGGAGCTGCCTTTCTAAGAGCTCCCTGTGTGATTCTGTTGTTCTTTCCAGTTTGGGGACCACTGAGGTCTTTGGAAGACTTTGAAAAGTGCTCAGAAGGAGCCATTCCTCATCCAACCATGCTTCTGGTGCACCTGAAGTTTGACTACCATGACGTATCCTACTTAGACATCTGCTTGTTCTTGCCATCCTTCATTAAAACGCAAAGTCCCTTCTGATGGATGGATCGGTCCTTTGGTCTCACGTGTCTCCCAGGAGCAGGGCACTCTGCTCATCTAAGGTGGGTGAGGGAGGTACATTGTGCCAATGTGCCGTGGATTTGCACCAGGCCTTCTGGCTGCAGAGCCCGTGTACCTAACCACTCTGCAAAGCTGACCCTTACTTTACCTTCTAGGCTGGGACCTTGAAGATGGGGGGGTCGATGGTGAACAGACCAGTTCATCTCCAGTCCTTTCTCTAGCTGCCTTGGCCAGACCTGGGCACAGCCTTACTTCTGCAGAGCAAGAGAGGGGCCAGGTCCAGCCCCGGTGCCTACCATCACCTCACTTTGTGGAGCACACTCACCCCACGCATTACATGGGTCCGACGGCTCAAGTGGGGGGAAGCAAACCTCATCTGTAGTTGCTTGAAGTCAGGAGAGGGAGTAGCCCTCTTCATCATTATCTCTGTATCTTGGAGAGGGAGAGGGCGGTCTTCTGAGTAAAGGAGCTCATTGTCAGCTTGCCCTTCCAGAAAGTTACCCCATCCATTGCCATATCATGGGTACTTGCTGAAGAAAATCTAAGACGTTGACCACCTGCAGACCTGTAAATTCTAAATCAGCAGGAAGCATTGATACCACCAGGATAAGCACATGGCATTGATTATTAACAAAGAAAATGAAGCTTTGAGAGTTTAAGGAAATTGGTCAAGGTGCCCTAGTTAGAGGATGACAGCTGGGATTGAGGAAGCTAGTCTTCTGCTGTTCATGCCAATGCCAGCATTCTTAACGAGAAGATATTTTATCTCCCAACATTAAACAATATACATTAGGATGAGTTTCTCAAGCTCCCAGAAAGGTTAACCCTACAGGCACAGTTCTAGGGAGACAGTGTGGAGGCTGAGAGCCCGGGGGAGGTATCCTGAGTACTGGCCTCAATTCTCCCTGCTTCCCCTTCCATGTTCTTTGCCTGATGGCTTTGCAGTTCTCCCCATAAAAGGCATGATGTGTATTTTCTTATTCCTTGGCTCTGGGTTTGGCCCTGTGACTTCTTCTCCAGTAGAGTGGGAAGACAGCCGTGCCAGTTCTGAGACCAGACCAAAGACTTGTGCATTTTCACGTGTGTGTGTGTGCACATCTGCCATCATAATCAGAAGAACGTGCTCTGGCCAGTTCACTGGTCCCAGGAAAAGGATGAGAGTCATGTGGGACAGAGCTACCCCCAGCGGCACTCATGCTAGATCAGTGGACCTCCTGCCCACCCATATGTTCCTGAGAATAAATTACTGTTTTTTGAAGCCATTGTGTTTTGGGGTGATTTGTTATGCTGCACCTTTGTGGCAATAGCTAGCTGATACAAACTGTGTTTGAACTGTGGGATATGGACTCAAAGCAACTCCTGCCACTTGCTAACTCTGGCCGTTATTGAAGCTTTCTAAGCCACAATGTCTATCACAAAAGATAGGAAAATAGAGGTTCCAACCCATATAAAGTTGTGTTTCTGTGGACTGAATACATGAGATCATGCTGGTAAAATGGTCACTATAACACAAGTTGTATTGTGTTAGCTACTGTCACAGCAGCCCATGCCTAGTGCAGGGTCACTGTATTGGACGCGGATGTGCTGAGTGGCAGGTTTGTGTCTGCTGACTGTCTGTGAAGCTCCGTCTTACAAGTTAACCTGGGTGAGAGCTACACGGATGTGCTCATTCAACATAATCAGCTTCCACATGCAAAACATTTCAGCTTGAAAGAGCGGGGATGTGTGTGTGTGTGTTTATTCTGGCTGGAATGTGAGCAGAGACAGGAATATTTCTGCTTCTCTGAGATTCTGTGTGATGTCTTTATCAAGTTCCCATTACTGCGGGAAGCTGGGCACCACATTTCTTGGAGTTCATGACGCTTAAAAGAGGAGAAGGTATCACAAGACACTGGCGTGTCCTCCAGCCTTTATTTAGTTGATAAACTTGCCTTTCCTAAGCTTCTCTGTTTGGAGAGTTGGGGTTACAATCTTCCCAGTCTGAGGAGGATGGCGGGTGCTCCAGGACCTCGCCACCCCGCGCTCCCTCTGTGTGGTGTCAGGCGGCCTCTGTGTGATCAAATAAGCAGTGGCGGCGTTTCCAGGCCTGAGCCACATCCTCATTCACGTGGGCCCCTCCTTCAGCGAGCCTCATAGCTGCTTGCCAGCCTGCAAACTGCTGCAGTGCAAGCCCCACAAAGGCAGAGGGAGGAGCCACCTGCATTTACCGAGGCTTATAAAACTGTTGGCAGATCTGGGCCCCGGTGTCAGGCTCCCGGCCACTGTTTTATGGGGCTGAAGTCAGCAGCTTGATTCAGCCTGCATAAATAACCCCGTGGAGTCCTGCAGGGGCCTGGGGGAGGAGCGGGGTGGGAGCCCAGGAAAGATGCCGGGATCAGGATACAAAACCCTGGGGAGCGGCGACAGACTGATCCACATCTGCAAAGGGAGGGTTTTGGTTGCTTTAATTTTTCTACATGATTTCTAAATCCGGTATTGATTATGTCATGTATATAATTGATCCTTAGCAATTGTTAGCCAAACGACGAAAGCACTTAGAAATCTGATTGACTTTGAGGCATTTTCCCTTTGTCTCTCCCACCCTCCCTCTTTTCTCATTATAGTTTCTTCCCTCTCTTTTTTTTTTTTTTTCCAATTCCTCTAACCAGATCAGACATTTGACTTTCAAATTGAATAATCCCTTTGTATCTTTGGTCAATCCTAAGAAGCCCATTTTTTTCTGAACCTAAGCTGTTGGTAGAATAGTTTGCCTCCATCAGTCTCAAAAATACCCTACCGCTTCTTATTTCAGTGGTAGTGAGAGTGGCCCAGATGCCAACCAGATGCTCTCCTTCTAGCTATGAACACTCTCAACCCCAGCCAGACTGAAGAAGGAAATTGTCCATCACTCACAAGGGCAGGGGGTCTGGGCCAGGATGAAGGAAGGCCAGGTTCCCTCTTATGGAGAAGATGGAGCAGTGAACAGCATCCGTGGTGCACCCGCTGTGCTGGTGTAGCATCTTGCATGCATTCCGCCACAATGGCACTAAGTCTAGCAATCTCAGTGTGCATGAAGAAAACCACAGATGGGACTCAGCAGAGTAGCTGGTCAGTGCTCCAAGGCGCCAAGTGCCTGCTTCTGTTGTAGCACAGGAGCAGGCCTGTGTGGAGAGTCCTAAATCAGATATGGGGCTGCATGCCAACGTGGTCCCCTCGAACGGCACAGCCTTGCAAATACAATGAGGAATGTGTGGGAAGCTTCTGCAGGTACATCAACATTTTGTCCCTGGAATTAATCCAAATCAATGCTCTGCAACCCATTTGTTGAAATTGGGTCTTACTGTGGTTCCCTTTGGTTCCTCTTTGGTTTCTGCTTTGGACAGAATCACATCCCCCCAATATTCATAGTGAAACCCTAACCCCAGTGTAATGGAATTTGGAGATGGGGCCTTTGGGAGATAATTAGGATTAGATGAGGTCATGAGGGTGGGGCCCTTGTGTTGGGAGTAGTGGCTTTATAAGAAGAAAGAGAGAGAGAGCTCTCTCTCCGCCATGTGTGGACACAGCAAGAAGGTGGGTATGTGCAAGTCAGGAAGTGATGCTCACCAATGACAGAGTCTGTTGGCATCTTAATCTTGGACTTCCAGCCTCCAGAACTGTGAGAAATAACTGTTGTTTAAGCTCTCCAGTCTGTGGTAGTTTGTTATAGCAGCCAGAGCTGACTAAGACAGTTTCCACTGTTTACTCAGATTTCTGTATTAAGCTAATGGTGACCTTGACCACATGTAGGTGGTCAGGTGGTCAATGTCACCATTTTTCTACCTATTCTTTTCTACTTATTCTTTCAAAGAATGGATATAAAGCAGAACACCTGTACCCTTTAGAACCAGTATCCACACAAGGGAAGGGTGAGGGGAACAGGGATCCCATCCCTGTAAGACACACACCAAAAAGTAATAATGAGAAAAAAAATACATGATAGGTGTGTGAAAATTACTTAGAAATCCTTAAAAGTAACATAAAAACACATACAAAATAACCCAAAATAAACAGAATACAAACTCTACTTCTAAACGTAAGAGTTATGCTTTGGCTTCCCTGGTGGTACAGTGGTTGAGAGTCTGCCTGCCGATGCAGGGGACACGGGTTCGTGCCCCAGTCTGGGAGGATCCCACATGCCGCCCAGCGGCTGGGCCCGTGAGCCATGGCCGCTGAGCCTGCGCGTCCAGAGCCTGTGCCCCGCAACGGGAGAGGGCCATGGCGGTGAGAGGTCTGCGTACCGCAAAAAAAAAAAAAAAAAGAGTTATGCTTAAATCTTCTAATGCCATAGGCTCAAAAAATTAAAATTCTTATTGCTGGAAAATGTAATTATCCCAGAGCTTTCATAAGTTCAGTACATAGTTCTCTGTTGTTTAACAAAGAATAATATAATTATAAAAGATCAAGGGATTTTTTAAAGTTTCTCATTATGAATTTCCATTTCTAATGATAGTACATCTTTGAGTCAGGAGGATAAGGATATATCTTAAAGATACGAAACTCAACATCATTTTAAAAGAATTTATTTCTAACCTGCTCTGAAGTTACATGGTGCTATTTAGTGAAGCCCATGTGCTACAATATTTTCAAAGAAATTTGTTTTACATGTGGGAAATATTCAAGTATATAGGTTTATATTCAGCTTTGAACTTTGGAAGAACAGGTTAGAAATTATATCAATGTTAACTCCCAGGTGAGAGTAGCTGGTGAGCTGGCTTCCAGTTATGTAACAAAACTGAATAAAATGCATAGTTCTACCTGCCCTTGCTTTGCTTTATGTCGTGCAAAAAGTTCTATTTTCAAACTAACGTATTACCGTAGGAGATGGGCTTGTGGTTATGATCGTGCTGATTACTTAGAACAAAAACATTCTCCAAAACTTGCTATATTTAAAAATTTTATCGCTTGAAATTGATTCCTACTTCACAGGCAGACCTCAGAGTTACTGCATGTTCATTTCCAAACCACAGCAATAAAGTGAGTATCACAATAAAGTGAGTCATATGAGTTTTTGGTTTCCAGTGCAGATAAAAGTTATGTTTACCCTGTACTGTAGTCTACTGTGTGCAGTAACATTATGTCTAAAAAACAATGTACGTACCTTAATTAGAAATATTATATTGCTAAAAAATGCTAACCATCATCTGAGCCTTCGGCAAGTTGTAGTAGTAACATCAAAGATCACTGATCACCTATCACCATAATATATATAATAATAATGAAAATTTTGAAATATTGAGGGAATTACCAAAATGTGATAGCGACACGAAGTGAGAAAATGCTTTTGGAAAAATGGTGCCGATATACTAGCTCTATGCGGGGTTGCCAGAAATCTTCAATTAGTAAAAACAAACAAACCACCCCCCAAACCCCAAAATATCTGCAAAGGGCAATAAAGTGGAGAACAATAAAACGAGGTATGCCTGTAAATTGAATTCATTTTGGAGATCTGATGAATGGTGAAAGTCTACAAATTCTTTATGAAAACTCCCTTTTGCAAAATAATACCAAATTGTTTTTGTTTTCCTTCTAACAGAATTCCAGGATCAAAAACATTTCAAAATTGCCTGTTCTGTGTTAAACCAAGATTGCAAGTCTTAAGACTGATCACCTTTCCTGGGTCATATTTTCTGTAATCATAAATCTCATAGTTTAGATACTATTTGGGTATACAGATTGAATCAATGATGCCTATTAACGGCAGGTAGGAAGATGGAAAAAGCATTTTCAGGTACTAAACCTATTTTTCAGTGAGCTCTACGTAGCGTTCTACTTCAGGAAAATATAGGTTTTAAAATTGTAATTTCACTGGAAGTCATTGGAATTATAAATACATTATGAGACAGGTTAGAAAAAGAATGTCTTTGAACATTTATAGTTTACCTGGCTTTGGTAGAAAGCAAGTTAATATGTACTACACCAGTTCCTGGATGGTTATGCCTGTCACACCCCAAGAGTTTTATTTAATTGAGCCTGTAGCAATAAGACAAGGCATTGCACTCACAGGAAATTCGATGACTGGATTTCACCAAAGCTTTCACCAAAACATATTGTTTTAGCCACATTTGGAGTTTGACCATGTTTTGCCATTATATTTATAAAAAATTCACAAACTTTTTCTGGAGTCTCACGGTCTAAATATTTTTTTCAACACATGCACCTTGCATCCATCCATTTGTTCCCATTTTAATTTTATTGAAGTATTCTATTGTGTTAGTTTCAGGTGCACAGCAAAGTGATTCAGTCATATATATATATATATATATACATATATATATATATATATATACACATTCTTTTTCAGGTTCTTTTCCGTGATAGGTTATTACAAGATATTGAATATAGTTATATAGTTCCTGGTGCTATACAATTATCTATTGTTGGTTATCTATTTTATATATAGTAGTGTGTATCTGCTAATCCCAAACTCCTACATTATCCCCCCCTCCACTTCCCCTTTGGTAACCATAAGTTTGTTTTCTATGTCTGTGGGTCTATTTCTGTTTTGTATATAAGTTCATTTGTATCATTTCTTTTTTTGATTCCACATATAAGCCACATCATGTGATATTTGTCTTTCTCTGGCTTACCTCACTTAGTATGATAATCTCTAGGTCCATCCATTTGCTGCAAGTAGCATTATTTCATTCTTTTTTTAATGGCTGAGTAGTATTCCATTGTGTATATATAACACATCTTCTTTATCCATTCATCTTTGATGGACATTTAGGTTGTTTCCATATCTTGGCTATTGTGAATAGTGCTGCTATGAACACTGGGGTGCATGTATCTTTTCAAATTAGAGTTTTCGTCTTTTCTGGTTATATGCCCAGGAGTGGGATTGCTGCATCATATGGTAGCTCTATTTTAAAATTTTTAAGGAACCTCCATTCTGTTCTCCATAGTGACTGCACCAATTTACACTTGCCCGTTTTTAATATCATCCTTCAGAAGGTACACGTGGTCAGGCAATCAATCACATTCCCTAGCAGAAATCTTTTGCTCATGTCAGAGACCAGAGATTGTTAGCTGAAAGTCACTTGCACTGAACGCAGTCCATTTAGGCCCACGCAAATTTGACGGAGTTGACATTGTTTTGAGTTCTCTGTGTGCCACCTATGATGTTATGTATGTTCATACATTTTGTTTGACTTGGCTTTCAGAAGAGCTCTGTGGAGCAGGCATTGTTATATCTATTTTAAAGACACAGAAACCAAACCTGAAGGTAAGCAACTTGCCCAAGGTCACACAGCTAATAAGAGACGGAGACTCCCGACTTCAAGTTCAAGTCCAGTCAGTGCACATCCGACCACCACCTTGAAATGAGAACTCCCTGAGGAGCATCCCTGCACGGACCCCGATGCCAGGGAATGTGCACAGGACATCAGCTCTGTCTTCCACCAAAACTCTCCTAATTCCACCCCTTTTGGAATATACACTGATACTCACCCTCTTTTAGGGTCCATGCTTCTCGTTTAAGCTGCTCTTCTTGGCTTTCCGTGATCCACACCTTGGAATACTAACTCTGTGTCGTAATATAACATCCAGCTCTCATTTACCTATTTATTACCTAATTATCGCACAGTTAGGTTACTAACCACTCGTTTTGTCTTTGGTTTCTTCACTCCTGTTCCGTCTTCTTCAAGGTGCTTCTATAAACCTCTCTTTCCTTCTGTACTTTTTCTCTTCTTGCCTGTCAACGCTTTTCTTTGTCTTAGGCTAGCTCTATTTTTTTCTGTGTTCTTTTCACATCGACTTCCTGCCTCCAGTCCCCTTCCCTTTGAATGAGGGGAATTTGCTTTGTTAAACAACAAAAACAGCTAGAAAAGCAGGCACTCGTAATATTTCTTATCAGAACTTGGCTTGATCTTCCATCTTCTTATGGCTGACTGCTCTTCCCGACTGCCGATTTTAAAAAACATTTTGGTAATGCATTTTCTGGTTGGGTAGATTCTGGATTAATAGCAGTTTATGCTAAAATTCCAGTTTTCAAAGTGGGAAATGAGACACCGACGGGAGAAGCATCCTCCCTGAGTTTGTAAATCATCAGTACTGGCAGATAAGATGAGAATTCAGACCTTCTCATAAATTGAACTGAATTAGTGGTTCCTAACATCTGGAGAGAAAGAGCTCTGGGTTTTGTCTGAGCACACGTGGGGCGGCAGGAGCTCTGGGCAGTTCCGAGGCTGAGGTGGGCGTGGGATTTGGGTGATGCTGGTAGGAAAAGTTCTCCCCGCTGAGCTGGAAGGCAAGGTTGATGCTCCCTCATGTGAACCCCAACAGACTTCTAAGGTGGTAGAAGGAGAGGTGAGAGCAAGGTGCATACGCCTATCATCAGGGAATCCCAGGGGTTTTTGAACCTCTGTACAGGAACCAGATACAAAGAAAATATATGTATGTGTACGAATGTGTGATAAATCATACCACAGCCCCTGCCTGAGGAATATCCCCTGTTCTCCTTGCAATCAAGATTCTAAAGAAAGCAGCGGCAATAGAAAACCCCAGGGAATAGGATTTCCAGGCAGTTACCATGGCCTGATTTATGTCCTGAGGAACCCCTTCTCTGACCTGTCTCTGCTCTGGCTGGAGTGTTTCAATTCCTCATGGCCTTGGGCTTTCAAAGAATCGAGTGTTGGTCTCCTGTCCCCTGAAAGTCTTCACTCTCATGACCAAGAGAGAAACAAATGCAATGGAAACAGATCTGAGTATTTGTTTCTCCTTTAGAAACGAGTAGCCATTGTATTACCAGATTTTAGCTTTGCTCAAAGAAAGTAATAGATGGAAGGTCAGATGGGATCTACCATGATTTTTTTTTTTTTTTCGCATGTGAATCCAGTGAAATGGTGTGTGTGTAGGGGAATCAACCGATCATCGAAATTAATTCAGTAACTAAAATAGGTCAGAGGATATCAAGGAAGAGGGTGTGATGTGCTCCAGGGGCTGGACACTTATTAGCTGTGTGATCTTGGGCATGTTATTTAAACTCTCTGAGCTTCATTTCTTCATTGGTGAAGCGGGGACATATCACAGAGAGTTATTGAAAGGATTAACTGCAAGAATAGACAGAAAGCACTTGTAGCAATAGGTAGCACATACGTCTTCAATACATCCTAGCTAGTAGAACTGTTATCTCTGCATCTGGTTCAGGCCCTCTGTGCATGCCCCACGCTCCCCTCCTGGTCCTTCTGTGGGAGAAAGAGTGGTGGTTCTCCTAGAGCTGCCTTTGGTCTCTTCCTTCTCTTCACTCTCTCCTGGGACCTGTCCCTCTGTCAGGTCCCCGGCTCTCACCTCTGCTGATGACTCTCACTCCTGTCTCTAGCCCCTCCTCACTCTGGCTCTAGATTCACCCCGACAACATCCGACGGCCATTCTACTTGGATGAACCTTCACCCCTCCAAGGTCATGGACCAGATTGCACTCATTCTCTTTCTGAACTCACATTTGTCCACACATCCGCCAGTGGTGGTTTATTCTTCCAGTGACTCAGGTTTAAGCCCTTTCTATGTGTCAGGCACTCGGCTCTGGAGAATAAGGAGCTGAAAGAGTTAGTCCCGTCCTCAAGTGGCTTACAGCCCAGAGGAATTCTAAACTAGGAATTCCAGGCAAGAAGCACAGACTTGGACACACTCCTGCCAGCAAGGAGGGATAAAATGTAAAGGAGATTAAAAAATAGAAAACAAGACTATGTCTCCTGGTCCACCAATAAGAAAACATCTCATTGGACAGGAAATAGCGTCACCAGAGTCAGGAAGGCTAAAGGCACAGTCTTGCAGGAGTGGCCAGGAATTGGCTTCTGTGCACTGATGGGAATAAAAAGAGCTCTGGGCTTCCCTGGTGGCGCAGTGGTTGAGAGTCCGCCTGCCGATGCAGGGGACACGGGTTCGTGCCCCGGTCCGGGAAGATTCCACATGCCGCGGAGCGGCTGGGCCCGTGATCCATGGCCGCTGAGCCTGCGCGTCCGGAGCCTGTGCTCCGCAATGGGAGAGGCCACAACAGTGAGAGGCCCGCGTACCGCAAAAAAAAAAAAAAAAAAAAAAGAGCTCTGGACTAGAGTGAAGCTCCCTTATCGACGGGGATTCGGTTTTCTTCAATTCTTGGCCACTTACAACAATGTTGCTCTAAATACCCTTAGTCTAACCTATTACTTCAATCCAGAGATTATATTAATTAAATAATTTTTAATTTCATGACAGCTAAATGATTCTAAGAAAGCCTTTTCTTCTTGCTTGAGGTTTTTCTCATCCTTGGGCAAGGTTAATCTATCAGGTCACACACAGGTGAAATATGTTTTTCATGGTCAATGCTGTCAGTTCAGCCGTAACATTTGAAGCCATGGAGTATCTTGATAACGACTATGTGCAACATGTCCATGATGGTCTGTCTGTTCTCCTCCATCTGTGGGAAAGGCTGTCCTTGTCCTCCTCATAGAAAACCCTCCTGCCTTCCATCGCCGACCCTCTGCAGAGCCCTGCAGGGTCAGGTGAATCAGTGACACTGCTGGGGTATGTGACAACAGCTGCTAACCAGTGCACGGTCTGCTTGGCTGTTTCTGAGATGTGTGACTCAGAGCAAGGGTCGCTGGGTCCCTGGACTTGACTGCAAGTCAAGGCAGGAGTACAATCTCCAATTCTAACAGGGGAGAAAGAGAAAGGCAGAGACAGAAGGAGGCAGACAGTGACAGAGAGGAAGACAGAGACTGAGTTTTTGCTCTTCATCTCATCCCTGTAGGCTGGAGGCTGCGTCTAGCTCCCAAGCTCAGAGGTGGCATATCCGGGGTAGTGAGTGCTGGCTCTTGACTTAAGCTACCCACCATCCACGGTGGGTGACATCATCCCAAGCCCCGACATGATTGTGGAGCTTCTGTGCTTTAAAGACAGAATAAATAGATAACCAAACAAATAGAACAACACAAACAAGCAAAGAGAAAAGTTCAGGGCATGAGTTGCCCTACAACACCAAACCAATGATCAGAGATATCCTCGAATAAGTGCAGATTTGCGCAGGAGCACAAAATGGGGGAAATGATGCTCTTGGTGGTTGCTAACGTGCCTCCCAGATTCACTGGTCTACTGGTCCAGATGGAAGCAATTTGCCCCTCACTTCTCTCACAACTCCAAATGCAAGATGAGTGTGTGTGTGTGCATGCACGCGTGTGCACATGTGCAAATGAGTGTTTATGTTTGTGGTGTTGGAGGACTGAGCAGGGGCTTACTTAAATGTGTGTAGTGCCTGATTCATGGACTTGTCTCAAGCAATTGAAAGAAATACTAACAAGGAGAGAAGTGTTGGCCCAAATCCCTGGGGCTCAAAGGAGCAGGGCAAACAGATTACAAACAATCTCTGGACTCACCAACATCTCACTAATTGGCACCATTCGCCCTGCCTCAACGGATGTTACTTTCTCTGCCCGCGCTCAGGATGAGAGGGGACCGGCTTGGTTTCCTCGCCGGCACAAATCTCTGTGCAAAGCCCAATAAAAGAGGAACAGAGAGGCGGTGATTACATTTCCCTTAAGCTCACACACTCATTTCTTTTAAGCCCGTTTCATTTCTTGGAGACACTGCAGTGAGCCGAATGCGGGGAGGGGAGTGGGTGTCCAAGAGCGGTCAGCCCCCTGCCTGTGGCTGGTGTCCACACATTTCTCTAGTTTCTGCAGACAGGACTCTGTGTGCCCCGCACCCCTGCAGGGAGTACAGCTGAGTCCTTGTGACATGGAAGTCCCCCATCCCTGGCACTGCATCCTCACCCTGAAAACTGAGACCCCTTTAATTTGCTTGTAAAGAGGCCTCTTACAAGCCCTTTTAAATCTCTTACCCAGAGTTTTAAAAGCCCCGAGGCTCACACTAATCCCCCGTGCATTTACCCCCACAGACATGGCCCATTTCCCTCAGTGAACCCTGGGCATGGGGACACACATACACTTGGTGTTGTCGAGGAACCTTAGGGCTGAGAGCCAGTAGCCTGGGTGTCTGGTCCTAACTTTGCCACTCGCCAGCTGTGGAAGTCTGAGAAAATCCCATGACTTCGAGACTCATTCTTTCCACCTCTAAAATAAACGATTTAGAGAGAATGTCATAGGAGGTCATTGGTCATTAGATCAGCACTAATGCCCCATTTTTCTTTCATTCTGGTGCCCAACCAGGTGTTCCGAGAGTCGTGGGAAACGTAAATGGCTTAAGATCCATAGAAACAGTGCACTTTGTCACAGCTGGGGCCTCAAGGCTGGTGGCCACGAAGTGTCCTGGCAGCAGACACAGCCATTGCTGAACAGGGTTCAGATTGCCAAAGCAAAGGGTGTCTCCCTTGGGTTTAAGGTCTAGGATGGAGTGGCTGGAGAACGGAAAAATGAAAAGAAAAAAGCTGAAATCCTCATTTTACTTTGAAATGGGCTGGGAAGGGATGAGGCAGCTCATCCAACAGCCTTTCCTAAACGCAACATCGCATGCTCTGTTTGGTTCTCAAACAGGTGTTGCTATATTGGATTCTTTAAAAATCAGAGTGAACGGGTAATTAAGAAATGAGTTAATAAGTGCTTCCTCAGTAATTTGTGTTCCTGCATTTGAATCAATAAATGTATGTGATGTTAGACTGAGGATAACAGGTCAGGTCCTTCCTTCCTTCCTTCCTTCCTTCCATTCTCTTTCTTTCTACTGAAAATCAAATCATTGCACGAAAGCTAACTGATGTCCCTGCCGGCATCTCCTTTGGAAATCGCCTGTTTGGGCATGTGTATCTCCTTCCAGTGAAATCAATGGATGGGGTGAGTCCCAGCCCCAAGAGGGCCTGACCGAGGACCAGGCTGCCCCGTGGACATGAAGCTTCTTCCTGTCTCCGGGGTCAGCTTTCAGCCACCGGTGGCCAGGCTGCTCACAGGCGCCGCAGCTTGGGGGATGCTGGCCGCCCGTTTTGACTCTCGCCCCTCTGCACACTCAGTAACAGAAAAGTGACACCATGAGAAAGGTGGGGAAGAAGAGACTTCTCTGTGGAGGGTCTTCTGAGAGGGAAAATAGAATGTCATTCTCTAAATCTGTTCCCAGTGTATCAGGTTTCTGTAGTTCTGTTTCTTTCTCTTCGCACTGGAGCTGACTGTCCAATCCTGAAGGCTGGGGAGGAGAGTTTTCTGTAAATGACACAGTCAAGTTCCTATGTTTTGAATGCAAAAAGACCACACGCTCTTCCTTTTTGTCTTTTGGACATTTGTGTTCGTCAGGGTTCTCCAGAGAGCCAGGAGCAATAGGAGACAGATAAATATCCTTGTATATATTCCTTATAATAAATCATATATATACACACATATGATTTATTATAAGGAATAGTCTCAAGCAAATATGGAGACCGACCAGCCCCAAGCTCTATAGTCGGCAAATTGGACACTGACGGTACAGCTCCAATCCAAAGGCTGACAGGCTGGTGACCCAAGAAGGGTCAATGTTTCAGTTTGAGTCCGAAGACAGGAAAATGCTGGTGATGTGGCTGGAAGGCTGTCGGGCAGAGAGAGAGAATTCTTTCTTCCTCAGACTATTTTTTCTATTCAGGCCTTCAACTGATTGGACAAGGCCTGCCCACGTTGGGGAGGGCAATCTGCTTCACTTCATCTAATGATTCACATGTTCATCTCCTCCAAAAACACCCAGAATAACATTTGACCAGATATCTGGGCCCCTGTCGGCCAGACGAGTTGCACATACAATTCACCATCACAGCACCCACATGTACATCAATATATTGAGGCTGAGAACAAGCCTTCTTTTTCTCATCTTTTGGATGAATGGTCTTGGCCACACTGGGGTCCTGGGTTGGATAGGGGTGTTGAAATGTTCATAAACTCTGAGCTAGAGCCTTCCTCAGAACTGTGTATACATTATGAAATGATTACCATAATCAGGCTTATAAAGATACCCATCACGTCACATAGTTACCATTCTCCGTGTGCGTGCAGTGGTCAAATGTAAGATCTACTCTTTGCAAATTTCAAGTAGATGCCATGCTGTACATTAGATCTCCGGAACTTATTCACCCTGTGTAATTGAAACTTTGTTCCCTTTGACCAATATCTTCCCATTTCCCCCACCCTAAAGGACTGATTCTTAAGTACCCAAGTCTTTGCATTTCAAAGGAGAGAATATCTAAGATCGAAAAATTACTCACTAAATTCCAATCTGAGGGTTAGATGCCAGGTTTAGTGCTAAATTTTGTATTTCAAATTCTGTGCTCACCAAAGTCTTTGGCAATCAATGGCTAATTCAAACAAAATAAGTGTGTGTGTGTGTGTGTGTGTGTGTGTGTGTGTGTGTGTGTGTAAATGAATATATACTGGTACAAGCTCAGAAGTTTTAATTGATTCTTATGGTTTCTACAAGTCATTTCTCTTTTTATTTACATATTCAGTTGTCTCCCTTATTTATTTTATTCATTAAAATTAAGTTCACAGGACTTCCCTGGTGGTCCAGTGGTTAAGACTTCGCCTTCCAATGCTGGAGGTGCGGGTTCGATCCCTGGTCGGGGAGCTAGGATTCCACATGCCTCGAAGCCAAAAAAAAAAAAACCAAAACATAAAACAGAAGCAATATTGTAACAAATTCAAAAAAGACTAAAAAAATTAAGGTCACTGTGGCACTATGGCCCACTTATGGGAATATATATCATGTTAGAAAAAACCTCTCCCTTTCAGTTTTAAATTTCTATATCACACCAAAATAGAGATCACTCTGGCAGGTAGAAAGCTGCCATTAATCTGTGCCAGATTTGCTTTACCTCGCTGATAATAAAAATGAAGCATGGCCATTTTACAATCATGTTCTATTATTATTATTATTACTACTAATGCTATTAATTTTGAAAACAAGTCTAAAGCATGGCAAGCACTCAGAAGTGAACAAAGTTAATGGAATTTCTCATGAGTCCAAAGAGGCACCTGGGCTGAGCATCTGAAACTGTGCTCAACAGGGAGGGGGGACGGGCCCGATGTCACGTTTTCCTAACGGGTAGATGACACGAGTCTGCCTCTGATGTCTGAGCCGTGTGGAGTGAAAGACCCGATGTTATTTTTATATTATTAGACACAATTATGAGAAGCCATAAAAGGGGGAAAACATACACACTTCTGTATTCATATGGAAATGAGTGCCTCATTAGTAATAAAAGCTCCAGGTTATGTTACTCTGTAACCTTTTGTTCAAACAAGCTGTCTGGAATTTGCATAAGTAGTCAGCTGTGTATAGCTCAGGGCTATTGAAATGATGTGACTCACCAATCTAGGCAGCCTCGTAAACAGTGTTTTTCTCCTTTACTGGCACCCTTGTTTTCACAGAAACACAGCTGTACAGCACCGACCAGAGGCAGAGAGAGCATGCAGGGAAGCCCAGGACTCCTCCAGGGAGCCCTCCTGGATTAATGGAGTCCCACTTGGGGCCACTTTGAATGAGCAGGTGCAAGGCTGCACTGTGCCACTTTTGAATTTCCCTCTCCTAGGGGCAGCAAAGTGTCCTGTGGGATGGAAATGGTGCAAACATGCTGACCAGGCTTGACGCTCACATGGAAACCGCGCTTATCCTCTAGGGTGGCCTTTGCAACTCCTTAATGTCCTACTGGAAAGGCTGGGTGGGGGATGGCTCGAAATCCTGCTTGGGCTTCCCTGGGACTCACATCATCCTTTTCTGGGGAATTGAGTGTAAATCCATCAGGAACACACAGAATGCATTTTCCTTCAAGTCCACACATGGAACTAGAAATTCAGTGGGAAAGAAGAGCCTGGGGAGGGGTGGGAGTATGGAAGAACAAGGGGAAAATGTGCCCTGGGGAACTAATCACATGAAAATGTTCCAGAAGGATTTGTCCGGTTTTGCCACCAGTTTGCAAAGTCTCTGGGATTCCCATCCCTTCCGAAGTCTGATGGCAAATGAAAATCCTTTACCTGCAAGTAAAGTGAGATTTGGTGAAGATTCTGGAAGGGTCGGGGCTCCTAGAAGGCTAGTGGAAGTAGCCTGGGAGAGTCTGCACTTGACTCATGTCAAAGGGCCAACAGGGGTCTGCCTGCCGTGGATGCTCCTGAAACACGTTTGCTTTGTGAATCTCGAACGTTTTCCCACACCAGGTAAGGCTGGATGTAAGTCACTTTCAGGGAGTCTGACCCCACAACCTCTCATTTTAAATGGATGAGAAAGGGCCTGGGAGGGAAATTGTTGAAAGTATTGGGATGGCCCAGGGCACCTCTTCATGGATTTAAAAAATACATATCTGATGCAGAGAGGAGACACAAATTCTTGTCCCATCTTGTCACTAGCGTGTATGAACTTAGGTAAGTCAATCTACCTCCTTTTCTACTTTCCTGTCCTCCCACAAAATGAGAGGTGTGGAGTCTCTTATCCCCTATGGCACTAAATCGAGATAGGAATCTACCTCAACTGATTCAGATACAGGTGACACTGCCACTTGACTCCTGAGGCCACCTGCCTGCATGGTCCTCCTGTGTTTTGGACGGTACAGAGTGGGAATCAGGAATCTTTGTAGAAAACTTGGGATTATCGGATGGGGAAAGTCTGGCACAGTCAGAATGCATTGTGTTGAAGTTAGGACATAAAAACCCACAAAGGAGGATGTAGATGGACAGATAAGAGCTGCCCAGTCTTCAAAGTGACCCACGGTGACAGGGGATGGGGAGGTATGACGAATCAGCAATGCCCTGCCTTACTGTTCTGCACCCAACCCTGGAATCCAGGCAAGAAAAGCCAAGTACATGTCAGATGTAGAGAAGGGACAAAGGCCAGAAATAGGCCACTTCCTTCCAATAGAGCACACTGCTTTTTATTTCATAGGTCAAAAGCGACAACAATTAGAGATATGCCAAAGAATCAAGCGCAGTCTAGGGCAGCTGGACCGTGGTGAACTTTCTTCCTGAGATAAAACATATGATTTAGTGCAATTCCCCAAAGCTATCTATGGAGAACGAAAAACGTGCAGTTAATATACCACCAAGGATATACAGCTTCAGAACAGTGATTTGATCTAGGCTTGGAAAAATGATCATGTTTTCATAAGGAAGAATTCATTCTATTTAATAAGGACAGCTAAACTTGGCTAGAGGCTGTACTGGAAAAAAACCAAAACAAAACGTGTAGGTGTTGTTCCAGGATTGAGGGAACGATTTTTTTTTCAATTTATTATTTTTTTATTTTTTTTACATCTTTATTGGAGTATAATTGCTTTACAATGGTGTGTTAGTTTCTCCTTTATAGCAAAGTGAATCAGTTATACATATACATATGTTCCCATATCTCTTCCCTCTTGCATCTCCCTCCCTCCCAACCTCCCTATCCCACCCCTCTAGGTGGTCACAAAGCACCTAGCTGATCTCCCTGTGCTATGCGGCTGCTTCCCACTAGCTATCTACCTTACATTTGGTAGTGTATAAATGTCCATGCCTCTCTCTCGCTTTGTCACAGCTTACCCTTCCCTCTCCCCATTTCCTCAAGTCCATTCTCTAGTAGGTCTGTGTCTTTATTCCCATCTTACCCCTAGGTTCTTCATGACATTTTTTTTTTAATTCCATATATATGTGTTAGCATACGGTATTTGTCTTTCTCTTTCTGACTTACTTCACTCTGTATGACAGACTCTAGGTCTATCCACCTCATTACAAATAGCTCAATTTCGTTTCTTTTTATGGCTGAGTAATATTCCATTGTATATATGTGCCACATCTTCTTTATCCATTCATCTGATTATGGACACTTAGGTTGTTTCCATCTCCAGGCTATTGTAAATAGAGCTGCAATGAACATTTTGGTACATGACTCTCTTTGAATTATGGTTTTCTCAGGGTATATGCCCAGTAGTGGGATTGCTGGGTCATATGGTAGTTCTATTTGTAGTTTTTTAAGGAACCTCCATACTGTTCTCCACAGTGGCTGTATCAATTTACATTCCCATCAGCAGTGAAGGAGGGTTCCCTTTTCTCCACACCCTCTCCAGCATTTATTGTTTGTAGATTTTATGATGATGGCCATTCTGACTGGTGTGAGATGATATCTCATTGTAGTTTTGATTGCATTTCCCTAATGATTAACCATGTTGAGCATTCTTTCATGTGTTTGTTGGTAGTCTGTATATCTTCTATGGAGAAATGTCTATTTAGGTCTTCTGCCCATTTTTGGATTGGGTTGTTTGTTTTTTTGTTATTGAGCTGCATGAGCTGCTTGCAGATTTTGGAGATTAATCCTTTGTCAGTTGCTTCATTTGCAAATATTTTCTCCCATTCTGAGGGTTGTCTTTTGGTCTTGTTTATGGTTTCCTTTGCTGTGCAAAAGCTTTGAAGTTTCATTAGGTCCCATTTGTTTATTTCTGTTTTTATTTCCATTTCTCTAGGAGGTGGGTCAAAAAGGATCTTACTGTGATTTATGCATAGGGTGTTCTGCCTATGTTTCCTCTAAGAGTTTGATAGTTTCTGGCCTTACATTTAGGTCTTTAATCCATTTTGAGCTTATTTTTGTGTATGGTGTTAGGGAGTGATCTAATCTCATACTTTTACATGTAGCTGTCCAGTTTTCCCAGCACCACTTATTGAAGGGGCTGTCCTTTCTCCACTGTACATTCCTGCCTCCTTTATCAAAGATAAGGTGACCATATGTGCGTGGGTTTATCTCTGGGATTTCTATCCTGTTCCATTGATCTATCTTTCTGTTTTTGTGCCAATACCATACTGTCTTGATTACTGTAGCTTTGTAGTATAGTCTGAAATCCGGGAGCCTGATTCCTCCAGCTCTGTACTTCGTTCTCAAGATTGCTTTGGCTATTCAGGGTCTTTTGTGTTTCCAAACAAATTGTGAAATTTTTTGTTCTAGTTCTGTGAAAAATGCCAGTGGTGGTTTGATAGGGATTGCATTGAATCTGTAGATTGCTTTGGGTAGTAGAGTCATTTTCACAATATTGATTCTTCCAATCCAAGAACATGGTATATCTCTCCATCTATTTGTATCATCTTTAATTTCTTTCATCAGTGTCTTATAATTTTCTGCATACAGGTCTTTTGTCTCCTTAGGTGGGTTTATTCCTAGACATTTTATTCTTTTTGTTGCAATGGTAAATGGGAGTGTTTTCTTGATTTCACGTTCAGATTTTTCAACATTAGTGTATAGGAATGCCAGAAATTTCTGTACATTAGTTTTGTATCCTGCTACTTTACCAAATTCATTGATTAGCTCTAGTAGTATTCTGGTAGCATCTTTAGGATTCTCTATGTATAGTATCATGTCATCTGCAAACAGTGACAGCTCTACTTTTTCTTTTCCGATTTGGATTCCTTTTATTTCCTTTTCCTCTCTGATTGCTATGGCTAAAACTTCCAAAACTATGTTGAATAAGAGTGGTGAGAGTGGGCAACCTTGTCTTGTTCCTGATCTTAGTGGAAATGCTTCCAGTTTTTCACCACTGAGGACGATGTTGGCTGTGGGTTTGTCATATATGGCCTTTATTATGTTGAGGAAAGTTCCCTCTATGCCTACTTTTGCAGGGTTTTTACCATAAATGGGTGTTGGATTTTGTCGAAAGCTTTCTCTGCATCTACTGAGATGATCATATGGTTTTTCTCCTTCAATTTGTTAATATGGTGTATCACGTTGATTGATTTGCGTATATTGAAGAATCCTTGCATTCCTGGAATAAACCCCACTTGATCATGGTGTATGATCCTTTTAATGTGCTGTTGGATTCTGTTTGCTAGTATTTTGTTGAGGATTTTTGCATCTATGTTCATCAGTGATATTGGCCTGTAGTTTTCTTTCTTTGTGACATCCTTGTCTGGTTTGGTATCAGGGTGATGGTGGCCTTGTAGAATGAGTTTGGGAGTGTTCCTCCCTCTGCTATATTTTGGAAGAGTTTGAGAAGGATAGGTGTTAGCTCTTCTCTAAATGTTTGATAGAATTCGCCTGTGAAGCCATCTGGTCCTGGGCTTTTGTTTGTTGGAAGATTTTTAATCACAGTTTCAATTTCAGTGCTTGTGATTGGTCTGTTCATATTTTCTATTTCTTCCTGATTCAGTCTTGGTAGGTTGTGCATTTCTAAGAATTTGTCCATTTCTTCCAGGTTGTCCATTTTATTGGCATAGAGTTGCTTATAGTAATCTCTCATGATCCTTTGTATTTCTGCAGTGTCAGTTGTTACTTCTCCTTTTTCATTTCTAATTCTATTGATTTGAGTCTTCTCCCTTTTTTTCTTGATGAGTCTGGCTAATGGTTTATCAATTTTGTTTATCTTCTCAAAGAACCAGCTTTTAGTTTTATTGATCTTTGCTATCGTTTCCTTCATTTCTTTTTCATTTATTTCTGATCTGATTTTTATGATTTCTTTCCTTTTGCTAACTTCGGGGTTTTTTTGTTCTTCTTTCTCTAATTGCTTTAGGTGCAAGGTTAGGTTGTTTATTTGAGATGTTTCCTGTTTCTTAAGGTAGGATTGTATTGCTATAAACTTCCCTCTTAGAACTGCTTTTGCTGCATCCGATAGGTTTTGGGTTGTCATGTCTCCATTGTCATTTGTTTCTACGTATTTTTTTATTTCCTCTTTGATTTCTTCAGTGATCACTTTGTTATTAAGTAGTGTATTGTTTAGCCTCCATGTGTTTGTATTTTTTACAGACCGTTTCCTGTAATTGATATCTAGTCTCATAGCGTTGTGGTCGGAAAAGATACTTGATACAATTTCAATTTTCTTAAATTTACCAAGGCTTGATTTGTGACCCAAGATATGATCTATCCTGGAGAATGTTCCATGAGCACTTGAGAAAAATGTGTATTCTGTTGTTTTTGGATGGAATGTCCTATAAATATCAATTAAGTCCATCTTGTTCAATGTATCATTTAAAGCTTGTGTTTCCTTATTTATTTTCATTTTGGATGTTCTGTCCATTGGTGAAAGTGGGGTGTTAGAGTCCCCTACTATGAATGTGTTACTGTCGATTTCCCCTTTTATGGCTGTAGTATTTGCCTTATGTATTGAGGTGCTCCTATGTTGGGTGCATAAATATTTACAATTGTTATATCTTCTTCTTGGATCGATCCTTTGATCATTATGTAGTGTCCTTATTTGTCTCTTCTAATAGTCTTTATTTTAAAGTCTATTTTGTCTGATATGAGAATTGCTACTACAGCTTTCTTTTGTTTTCCATTTGCATGAAATATCTTTTTCCATCCCCTTACTTTCAGTCTGTATGTGTCTCTAGTTCTGAAGTGGGTCTCTCGTAGACAGCAAATATATGGGCCTTGTTTTTGTATCCATTCAGCCAATCTGTGTCTGTTGGTGGGAGCATTTAGTTCATTTACTCTTAAGGTAATTATCGATATGTATGTTCCTATTCCCATTTTCTTAATTGTTTTGGGTTCGTTATTGTAGGTCTTTTCCTTCTCTTGTGTTTCTTGCCTAGATAAGTTCCTTTAGCAGTTGTTGTAAAGCTGGTTTGGTGGTGCTGAACTCTCTCAGCTTTCGCTTGTCTGTAAAGGTTTTAATTTCTCCATCAAATCTGAATGAGATCCTTGCTGGGTAGAGTAATCTTGGTTGCAGGTTTTTCTCCTTCATCAGTTTAAATATGTCCTGCCATTCCGTTCTGGCTTGCAGAGTTTCTGCTGAAAGATCAGCTATTAACCTTATGGGGATTCCCTTGTGTGTTATTTGTTGTTTTTCCCTTGCTGCCTTTAATATGTTTTGTTTGTATTTAATTTTTGACAGTTTGATTAATATGTGTCTTGGCGTATTTCTCCTTGGATTTATCCTGTATGGGACTCTCTGTGCTTCCTGGACTTGATTAACTATTTCCTTGCCCATATTAGGGAAGTTTTCAACTATAATCTCTTCAAATATTTTCTCAGTCCCTTTCTTTTTCTCTTCTTCTTCTGGAAGCCCTATAATTCGAATGTTGGTGCATTTAACGTTGTCCCAGAGGTCTCTGAGACTGTCTTCAGTTCTGTTCATTCTTTTTTCTTTATTCTGCTCTGCAGTAGTTATTTCCACTATTTTATCTTCCAGGTCACTTATCCGTTCTTCTGCCTCAGTTATTCTGCTACTGATCCCATCTTTTTTTTTTTTTTTTTTTTTTTGCGGTATGTGGGCCTCTCACTGCTGTGGCCTCTCCCGTTGCAGAGCACAGGCTCCAGATGTGCAGGCCCAGCGGCCATGGCTCACGGGCCCTGCCGCTCCGTGGCATGTGGGATCCTCCCGGGGCACGAACCCGCGTCCCCTGCATTGGCAGGCGGACTCTCAACCACTGCGCCACCAGGGAAGCCCTAGAGTATTTTTAATTTCATTTATTGTATTGTTCATCGTTGTTTGTTTCATCTTTAGTTCTTCTAGGTCCTTGTTAAATGTTTCTTGCATTTTGTCTATTCTATTTCCAAGATTTTGGATCATCTTTACTATGATTATTCTGAATTCTTTTTCAGGTAGACTGCCTATTTCCTCTTCATTTGTTAGGTCTGGTGGGTTTTTATCTTGCTCCTTCATGGGCTGTGAGTTTTTCTGTCTTCTCATTTTGCTTATCTTACTGTGTTTGGGGTCTCCTTTTTGCAGGTACAGGTTCGTAGTTCCCGTTGTTTTTGGTGTCTGTCCCCAGTGTCTAAAGTTGGTTCAGTGGGTTGTGTAGGCTTCCTGGTGGAGGGGACTAGTGCCTGTGTTCTGGTGGATGAGGCTGGATCTTGTCTTTCTGGTGGGCAGGTCCACGTCTGGTGGTGTGTTTTCGGGTGTCTGTGGACTTATTATGATTTTAGGCAGCCTCTCTGCTAATGGGTGGGGTTGTGTTCCTGTCTTTCTAGTTGTTTGGCATAGGATGTCCAGCACTGTAGCTTGCTGGTCGTTGAGTGAAGCTGGGTGCTGGTGTTGAGATGGAGATCTCTGGGAGATTTTCTCTGTTTGATATTATGTGGAGCTGGGAGGTCTCCTGTGGACCAGTGTCCTGAAGTTGGCTCTCCCACCTCAGAGGCACAGCACTGACTCCTGGCTGGAGCACCAAGATCCTTTCATCCACACGGCTCAGAATAAGAGGGAGAAAAAGTAGAAAGAATTAGTAGAAGTAGAAAGAAAGAAGGAAAGAAAGAAAGAAAGAAAGGAGGGAGGGAGGAAGGAGGGAGGGAGGAAGGAAGGAAGAAAGGAGGGAAGGAAGGAAAAAAAGAAAGAAGATAAAGTAAAATAAAGTAAGATAAAGTATAATAAAGTTATTCAAATAAAAAAATAATTATTAAGAGAAAAAACATTTAAAAACAAAAAAATGGACGGATAGAACCCTAGGACAAATGGTGGAAGCAAAGCTATAAAGACAAAATCTCACACAGAAGCATACACATACACACTCACAAAAAGAGGTAAAGGGGGGAAAATCATAAATCTTGCTCTCAAAGTCCACCTCCTTAATTTGGGATGATTCGTTGTGTATTCAGGTATTCGACAGATGCAGGTACATCAAGTTGATTGTAGAGCTTTAATCCGCTGCTTCCGAGGCTGCTGGGGAGATTTCCCTTTCTCTTCTTTGTTCGCACAGCTCCCAGGGGCTCAGCTTTGGATTTGGCCCCGCCTCTGCGTGTAGGTCGCCGGAGGGCGTCTGTTCTTCGCTCAGACAGGACGGGGTTAAAGGCGCAGCTGCTTCCGGGACTCTGGCTTACTCAGGCCGGCGGGGCGGGGAGGGAGGGGCACGGAGGCGGGGCGGGCCTGCGGCGGCAGAGGCCGCCGTGACGTTGCACCAGCCTGAAGCGCGCCGTGCGTTCTTCCGGGGAAGTAGTCCCTGGATCCGCGGGCCCTGGCAGTGGCGGGCTGCACAGGCTCCCCGGAAGGGGGTGTGGATAGTGACCTGTGCTCGCACACAGGCTTCTTGGTGGCGGCAGCAGCAGCCTTAGTCTCATGCCCGCCTCTGGGTTCCGCGCTTTTAGCCGCGGCTCGCGCCCGTCTCTGGAGCTCCTTCAAGCAGCGCTCTCAATCCCCTCTCCTCGCGCACCAGGAAAGAAAGAGGGAAGAAAAAGTCTCTTGCCTCTTCGGCAGCTCCAGACTTTTCCCCGGACTCCCTCCCGGCTAGCCGCGGCGCACTAACGCCCTGCAGGCTGTGTTCACGCCGCCAACCCCAGGCCTCTCCCGGTGCTCCGACCGAAGCCCGAGCCTCAGCTCCCAGCCCCGCCCGCCGCGGGTGAGCAGACAAGCCTCCTGAACTGGTGAGTGCCGGTCGGCCCTGATCCTCTGTGCGGGAATCTCGCCGCTTTGCCCTCCGCGCCCCTGTTGCTGCGCTCTCCTCCGCGGCCTCGAAGCTTCCCCCCTCCGCCACCCGCAGCCTCCACTCGCGAAGGGGCTTCTAGTGTGTGGAAACTTCTCCTCCTTCACAGCTCCCTCGCGCTGGTGCAGGTCCCGTCCCTATCCTTTTGTCTCTGTTTTTGTTTATTTTTTTTGCCCTACCCAGGTACGTGGGGGGCTTCTTGCCTTTTGGGAGGTCTGAGGTTTTCTGCCAGCGTTCAGTAGGTGTTGTGTAGGAGTTGTTCCACGTGTAGATGTATTTCTGGTGTATCTGTGGGGAGGAAGGTGATTTCCGCGTCTTACTCTTCCGCCATCTTCCCGGAAGCCCCTGAGGGAACGATTTTTAAGTCAAGTTCTTACCATTCTCTGATTATAGGACGTTGAAAATGTCACAGGAGCATTCTCTGCCCAACTGCCTCATTAAATTATAATGAAAGCTCACATTTATGGAGCACTTTACATTATTTTATGTTTACATTAATTTAATCCTCATAACAACCCTCTGAGCAGACATGATCTCCGTTGACTAGATTGGAAATGCAGGCTCAGAGTGTTGAAGTAATTGCCCAAAGTCACACAGCTTGAAAGCAGCAGAGCTGGAACTTATATTCTGATCTTTTCAGCTCTAAAGCTCACATTTCCAGTCCTCATGCAGTGTTATATATTGCCTCCCCCATTGTTAAATGGACACAGTGGTATCTGGGGTACACAGGAGGGTTAACCTACCTATCAGGCACTGTGCATGGTGATGGAAAACCTCAGTTCTAGTTACTGAACCCCAGCTCCGGCAACGCCACCCCCACTACTATTTACCTCTTTGGTGAGAGCTTGGGAAACCATTGCCTTCTGTGGATCTCATTGCTGAGTTGTTAAATGGAGAAAGTTGGCCCCACTCATCTGAAGACCGGGACTGAGTGATGGTCTCATGTCCCTTCCAACCCAAAGACTCAACAGAGTGACGTAGCAGGAGACGCATGCAGTTCCCCACCTCCACGCCCCTTTCTTCCTAAGACACACCCCCAGATCCACAACCCTGCTTTAGCGCCAACGCTCTAGTCAATATTTCAATCCTCGTTTGTTATTTTCAAAAGAAACATGGTCTATGAGTGTGGCAGAAAAAAGAATGAAGATAACAAAAACAGTGGCTAACGTTTACTGGGTCCATAGAACGTACCAAAGGCTATGCTAATTGCTTCTCAAGAAACAACAACAAACCAAATCAAAACGATGCTAAACCTCATCTTGTGGTCCAGGTACATAGTGGAGCTGGCATCCCTTCCTCTGAAATCCCTACCCCTCCAGCCACTCAAGCCCAAATTCTGACCAGATGTTTGTCCACATCACACACTATGGGTGCTGGGTCTAAGGGCGTCGGACAGTTACATCCTCATTTTCCAAAACTACGTTGTTTCTTTCCACCTCTTTAAAAATTCTCACTCCCAAGTGCCAGTATCTCCATTGACTAATCAATAGAAAAATAACGTGGTAAAATACTCATGCTTGATTGTTGGTGGCTTACGACAGCCTAATGTGTTACACTTCCTAGAAAGAGTCACCTGAAAAGTAGGACATGTGTTAATTCACAGGAGTTAGTGTATGAATGATGTGTGTGGGGACCATGATGGCAGGTAAGTTTTAGGTAAAGGTCTTCTAGGCACAGACCTACTAGAGAATGGACTTGAGGATATGAGGAGGGGGAAGGGTAAGCTGAGACAAAGCGAGAGAGAGGCATGGATATATATACACTACCAAACGTAAGGTAGATAGCTAGTGGGAAGCAGCCGCATAGCACAGGGAGATCAGGTCGGTGCTTTGTGACCACCTAGAGGGGTGGGATAGGGAGGTTGGGAGGGAGGGAGACGCAAGAGGGAGGGGATATGGGGATATATGTATGCATATAGCTGATCCACTTTGTTATAAAGCAGAAACTAACACACCATTGTAAAGCAATTATACTCCAATAAAGATGTTTAAAAAAAAAAGGGTAAGTTAAAAAAAAGTGTGAGATTAGGATAGGTTCCAGGTTTTCTGGAGCATTGGAGATATTAAAGAAAGGAGAAGACTCAGAAATTCCAAGCCATTCTGAATGGTAAACATACCTGAGAGACCCTGCAGGTGGTACTGGGGACAGATTGCGTGGCACTATATTGTGGAGGCGTCATGAAAGGACGAACAGAGTGTTGGATGTTTTCAGCCCAGCCAAGGCACTGGGACCCTTTCAGCTCTCTGGACTTGGTCCCCCTCTTTAACATCAGTGAATTGGGCCCGGTGACCTCTGCTGCTTCTTCCAGGTCAGGCGTTCTAGGCTGGCAGGCTCCCTTCCAACCTTCCTGTGCAAGTATGACGAGCTCAAGCTGAACATCCCCGGGTATTGGCTTTTAGGATAAATTCAAACGTGCTTGGAGATGGACGATGACGATGGAGGAAGAAGGATTCCTAAACCTGTTTACTCAGAGTCTCCCCAGTTTACTTGGGCAGCCTAACGAGCACACATTCCCTAGAGCCTGGAAATTAAGACAGTTAGCTAGGGCTTGGTGTTGCTGTAGAAATAGGCGTCAGGAATTTTCAAGAAAATCAGCCAGGCAGCCAGCAGGATGAAGAGAAAGGGTGGTGCTGTCTTTTGTTGAGAGAAATTAACTGGGCTACACACGCACACACAGACACACACACACACGGCTTGTTTTACCACCAAAGTAAGAAGGACTGCGTGAGACTGACTGTATTTTTTTATTATTATTATTTTAAGATGTTATTATTTTTTAGAGCAGTTTTAGGCTCCCAGCATAATTGAGATGAATGTACGGAGATTCCCCGTCTACCTCCACACATGCATAGCCTCCCCCGTTATCAATATTACTCACTAGAATAGTATACTTTTTTTTTTTTTTTTACCAGGGATGAACCTACACTGAAGCATCCTTATCATCCAAAGTCCATAGTTTGTGCTAGAGTTTACTTTTGGTCTTGGACATTCTGTGGGTTTGGACAAATGTATAGTGACAGTTATCCACCGTTATAGAACCATAAAGAGTATTTTCACTGCCCCAAAAAATCCTCTGTGCTTCACGTGTGCATCCTTCCCTCCGCATTCACCCCTCACCACCACTGACCTTTTTACTGTCTGCATTGTTTTGCTTTTCCCGGAATGTCTATATACGTGGACTCACAGAGGATGTAGCCTTTTCAGATTGGCTTCTTATACTTCGTAACGTGCATTTAGGATTCCTCCATGTCTCTTCATGGCTTGTTAGTTTATTTCTTTTTGGCCCTGAATAATATTCCATTGGCTGGATGCACTGTAGTTTATGTATCCCTTCACCTACTGAAGGGATAAATAAAGCAACATCTTTGTTGCTTCCAAGTTTTGTCAAGACTGACTGTACTTCAGCTGGGAGTGTGCCTATCTATTTCCGCACCTGTTTTAAGACTATGATTCATGAAAATCCAGAGACCACCAAGCTGAGCTCCCTGTGCTCTACTCTATGATGACCTAGATGGGCGGGATGGGGGTGGGGTGGGAGGGAGGTGCAAGAGGGAGGGGATATAGGTATACATACAGCTGATTCACTTCGTGGTACAGCAGAAACTAACACTATATTGTAAAGCAATTATCCTCCAATAAAAAATTCCAGAGACCATGTCCTCTTTTTCCTTGTAGGCCTAGCACCTCGCACAATGTCAAGCACAAAAAGTGCACAAAAGGTAGCTCGTGAGTGAATTAATGAGGCCATAAACATTGGCCCCCACTTGCCTCTGCCTCATTCCAGTCTTCAGGCTGTGTACTGATTGTGGACAGTGAAAAGTGATCCTATTTCTTGTGATTTCTTTCTCTACTGTTGTCCCTCAAGGTTCCCTCCATGTCACCTTTCATAGTTTCAAATGCATTAGCAAATCTGTAAGTGGGTGGGTTTCTACATGTGTGTAGGGTGGGGAGACAGAGTGGCCAACACTGACTGACTGCAAATGCCTCTGGAATAGTCCTGCCTGGGGAAGACTTGATATGTTTGAGGCACTTAAAAAACAGCTACTGGGAAAGAATATTTTAGTCTCTGCATGAACGACATTTTTTCTATTACCTATCTTTCTGAGAATTGAATTTTCGAGGACTAAATGGAATCTTGGTCAGGGATTCTATTTCAAAGTCATAAAAAATAAAGGATCACCCTAAATATGTGAGTGGGGATGAGGCTGAGAATCCTCATTGCCCTGTGGTTTTCTCCCTCACTCCCAGCAGGTGTCAACTCACCTGTCACCTCATCGGGGGGGTCTTCCCTGACCACCTCTGTAACAAGCTGCTGCCACTCACATTACAATAACACTCCCTCCTCTTACTCTGCTACATCTTTCTCCACTGGACTTTCACAACTGTGACATTTACAATATTGTATTTTATTAACTAACTCAGTCTTCCTCACCAGAATGTAAGTTCCAAGAGGGTTCCATTCACCAGTGTACCCCTAGAGTCCAAACCTGTGCCTGCATAGTAAATAATTCATAGTTGTTGGGTGAATGAAGAGATAAATAAATGAATAAATAATTGATTGAATGATAAATGCAACAGGGAGGAGAAATTTGAAGGTGAGGTTAATTTTCTCACTTTTAGTGGCTATTGTGGCTAAACAAACTTGTAGAATGGGAAAGAAAGAACACAGCTTCAGTGAATTGTGTATAAGATGGGTGTCTTAGTCCATTCAGGGCTGCTATAAAGAAATACCATAGGATACATGGCTTATCAACAACAGAAACTTACTTCTCACAGTTCTGGAGGCTCAGAGTCCAAGATTAAGACACTGGCAGATTTGGTGTCTGGTGATAAGTCTCTTTCTGGTTCATAGATGGCTGTCTTTTCACTGCATCCTCACCTGGGGGGAAGGGCAAGGGAGATCCCTGGGGGTCTCTTTTATGAGGGCACTAATCCCACTCATGGGGTGCTCCACCCTCATGACCTCATCACCTCCCAAAGACACCATCTTCTAATACATTACATTGGGGGTTAGAATTTCAACATATGAATTGGGGAGGGGGGGACAGGACACAAACATTCAGCCCACAGCAGCAGGACTGGGCTAGAAGGGGGGCAGCCTTGTATGCATCTCTTCCTCTCTTCCTGCCTGTTATCCTGGAACTCTGGATTTGATTGCATTCCATGAGGACAAGTCACTGAGCAAGAACAGGGCTGGCTTGGCCCATCCAGACCCTTCTGAGGCCTGCACCAGACAGAGGAGGGAGCTCGGGAATTGCCCTGCCTGTAGGGAAGACTTTGCATAGCTTGCTTGGCGTGAGATTTGAAGGAGACCCTTGTGATGTAGGAAAATGAGTATGGGGTTTGGAATCAGAGACCAAGCTCATACATCAGCCTTTCCACTTAACTAGCTACACGAGGACCATTTTTTTCTCATCTGCAAAACTGGTTCTGACACTTTCCTTTGGGGTTGCTCTAAGGACTTAAAGACACATGCCTCTGACAAGAAGTGGAGTGTGGTGTTAGCAGCACAGACTCTGGGTCCAGATCACCTGGGCTCCAAACATAGCTCCCTTGCTTGCTAGCCGTATGGTTAGACACTCCAGTTTCTTCATAGGGCTGTTGTGAGGATTCAGTGAGTTAAGGTCCATACTTGCATTCCTAGCACAGAAGTCATCGAATAAACATTAGTTATTATTACACTCATAGAAGACACCTAATATTTAATACGTGCTCAATTAATGGGAGCTCTTATGATTATTTACTTTAAGTCCATTGGTATAAGTATAGGTTTGGGGACCAGTGCTTACATCCCAGTCGAAATTCCTGTGGTCATGGGTGTAGCGTGAGATGAGGAAACTTCCCTTCCTGTTTTTCCAAACACAGGATGGTTGTGCTCTGGTTACTTTTTTTCATTTAACCCAAGCGTTAGCAACATGCTTTGTCGATAGAACCTTCCACATATTATGCAACAACTGCAGGTAATCATGTCAACACTTCCGGTGGTCAACAGCCATCCTAACTCTACCAGGAATATCTGTGTCCATCTGTCAGGTTTATCCTCCTGTCCAAGTTGATCCTGCTTTTTCCTCTCCCCCAGCCGAGCTTCATCTTAATCTTGACTGATAGCCATTCCTGGGTCTGTTCTCCTGAAAAGGCAAAAGCTGGGTGAGTGCTTGGCGACGGGTTTGGACATGGGAAAGGAGTTGAGAGCGGGGTGGAGGCTGCGGTGCCCACGCCCTGGCCATCTTGCCTTTATGCCAGTCAAAGAAGAGCCCGGAAGGTCACCCAGGGATGAATTTGAGCTCAGGGAATGTCTTTGCCAAGTGCTAGTTATTGCTATAACTGAAACCTTGACTCTCCTTCAAGATTATTTCCATCACTGCTGATGGGTTTTCTTTTTGGGGAGGTGAGAGGTGGGGAAGGTGAGTGAGAACACTGTGCTGGAACATTCCCCATTCCCCATCCCTCTTCCCAATTAGGCCTGTGAACTGACCCAAACCCATCTTACTGTGGGCTTTCTGGAACAGGAAGGAGCGCTAAGCCACGCAGGCTGCCAGAACGACCCAAAAGTCCCAGAAGAGGCCCCTCTTGTTCAGTGAAGCTGTGGGCAGTGTCATTTAAAGATTCCTGAAAGATGGCAAATAATCAGCACTCCATAAGCCAAAGCCTATGTGAAAACTGCCTTAGAAACAAAAACTCCCCTTTATGGCAGCCCCTTGGTGGGGAACCTGGAGAAAATGTGGGCCGAGAATGTCTATGGAAACAGCTTTCAACAAACAGAACTCCAGTCATGTTTGGAAAGAAAATGATTCTACCTTCCCTGTAAATGTTTTGGCCAAAGCTGAGTGTGTTACAGCGCCCGTGTTGGAAGGTAACAGCTCTGGGGGTTTTTCGCCCTCCTGTTCAATCCCCAACTCTCTAATTCAAGGTACTGAATGCCGGGGATGGTTTGTGTAGGGCCAGGGAATCCACACTGCAGTCTTGGGGGTAAAGGAGAGCCTGGCATCACCTGCCTGCCCATATGGCTGCCTCTTGGTGAGTTGCCATGTTATTTATTCACATGACCCCTTAGTTCAGTGTACCAGTGGGGAGCATATGCTTGGGACTGAAAATGCCCGGATTTCAGCGCTGGCCCAACACACTGTGTGTACAATCCCCGAGGCTCAGTTTCCTCACCTGCAAAATGGGGATAAGAAAGAAACCCAAGTCACAGTGTTGTGAGGGTTAGATGAGATGGAGTTCTTACAGAGAACTGTCATGGGTCAAATGACATTTGTTATTATCATGATATTTATTGATTATCTCTCAAGGTAGCAGTTTGAATGTTGTAGGAGAGAACCACTCAGAGTCAGTAGCTCGTCAGCTCACTCTCAGGGGTGGAACTCAGCCTTGGCTAGGTTGACATTCTACATAGTTCCATGTTTGGTCAGCATCTCGTAGGACAGGGACAGCCTTTTTCTGTGAGACTCTCTTCGTAGCAGGTATGAAACCTCCCAGTCGGCCTCAGGTCAGGTGGGGAGGGGCAGTACCTACCATCCCTTCCCTTCCTGGCAGCTTTTCTCTCTCCCTCCCAGTGAAAACCAGCAAAGTGACCATATCCCCAGTCTTCTAAGACCAGTGAACCCAACAGGAATCTTGGAACCCAATTTTTTTTTTTTTTTTTACATCTTTATTGGAGTATAACTGCTTTACAATGGTGTGTTAGTTTCTGCTTTATAACAAAGTGAATCAGTTATACATATGTTCCCGTATCTCTTCCCTCTTGCGTCTCCCTCCCTCCCGCCCTCCCTATCCCACCCCTCTAGGTGGTCACAAAGCACCTAGCTGATCTCCCTGTGCTATGCGGCTGCTTCCCACAGCTATCTACATTACATTTGGTAGTGTATATATGTCCATGCCATTCTCTCGCTCTGTCACAGCTTACCCTTCCCCCTCCCCATTTCCTCAAGTCCATTCTCTAGTAGGTCTGTGTCTTTATTCCCATCTTACCCCTAGGTTCTTCATGACATTTTTTTTTTCTTAAATTCCGTATATATGTGTTAGCATACGGTATTTGTCTTTCTCTTTCTGACTTACTTCACTCTGTATGACAGACTCTAGGTCTATCCACCTCATTACAAATAGCTCAATTTTGTTTCTTTTTATGGCTGAGTAATATTCCATTGTATATATGTGCCACATCTTCTTTATCCATTCATCTGATGATGGACACTTAGGTTGCTTCCATCTCCAGGCTATTGTAAATAGAGCTGCAGTGAACATTTTGGTACATGACTCTTTTTGAATTATGGTTTTCTCAGGGTATATGCCCAGTAGTGGGATTGCTGGGTCATATGGTAGTTCTATTTGTAGTTTTTTAAGGAACCTCCATACTGTTCTTCATAGTGGCTGTACCAATTCACATTCCCACCAGCAGTGAAAGAGTGTTCCCTTTTCTCCACACCCTCTCCAGCATTTATTGTTTCTAGATATTATGATGATGGCCATTCTGACTGGTGTGAGATGATATCTCATTGTAGTTTTGATTAGCATTTCTCTAATGATTAATGACGTTGAGCATTCTTCCATGTGTTTGTTGGCAGTCTGTATATCTTCTTTGGAGAAATGTCTGTTTAGGTATTTGCCCGTTTTTGGATTGGGTTGTTTGTTTTTTTGTTACTGAGCTGCTTGTAAATTTTGGAGATTAATCCTTTGTCAGTTGCTTCATTTGCAAATATTTTCTCCCATTCTGAGGGGAACCGAATTTTTTAAAGACCTGAGGGCTCACAATGAACTATGTAGCTTATAAGCAGCTTGGCCTCCTTGCTGCGTGCAACAGGATTACAGGTTTGCACATGCATCTCAGAACACTTCACTCACCCCCTCTTGCCTGTGCCATTCCAGTGACCAGAGCAACTGATTTATTTTAGCCTTGACCATTACTGTGAGAATGTTGTTCTCAAAGTCCCACGTCTATCATCTCATTACGTCTTCCACTTAAAAGAGGAAATTGTTATTGAAAGGGGGCCAAGGAGAAAGAGCATTTGAGTTGTTGCAGGTTCTGGGAAATGTGTCTCAGACCCCAATGATCACAGTGTGCATAGCAATAAACTTTGCCATGGGTCGTTTTGCCAATATGGACTTTTAAAGACTCAGAACAGGTGATACCCTTCAACCTCACAAATTCACTTCTAAGAATTTGTCTTATGGAAGTAATCAGGGATCTATACTTCCTGGGCATCCCCACTCTAGTTTACAGCAAGGATGTTCCTCACAGGAAAAAACTGAGAGACAACCCACTGAAAGGGTTGGGTAAATTAATTATGGTGCAGCCATTTTGATGGATTGCTAAGTAGCCATTAAGTAAAAAGACAAGTTACAAACCAGTATGTAAAGAGTGATTCCCAGGCTTGTAGTAACAAGATAGATAGAAGCTTAAACAGACAAAACTCTAACACTTTCCCCTGGGTGGTAGAACTATGTAAAGCTTTTAATTACTTCCATGTAACTTTCCATATTGCTGAAACATTTTAACTACAAATATACATGAACTTGTGATCCAAAAGGAAACAAATGTTATTATAAAAGTAAAGAGAAAGCTTGTTAGACTCGGGCTCCTCTTCTGTCAACTCCAGACGTGTGATCTTGTACAAGCCACCTGATAACTCTGCCCTGCCCCAGTTGCCTTATCTGTAAAATGGGAACAAAACATGGGCCCATCCATCAACACAGGGTTGTTGTTAAGCTCAAAGGAGAAAGTAAAGGCAAAGGGGTTTTATAAACATTAAAATATACACATATAACATATATATATATGTAGTGTCTTTATCCTTATTATGAGATAGAGAACACTAACGTACCACAATGGTAGGATGAAGATGAATGAACCCCAGCTATTTCTGCTACATTATGGCATTATCCTATGAGAATCCCTGTAGTGTTACAGAATATTTTAATGCTATATAATGCCTGTCTCAGTGATAAGCTACAAATTTGTTTGGTATCCCAGACAAAAACAAAATCCTCTCTCTTTGAATGATGTGGGCTTTCACTCTTTTAATCACAAACCGATGCAGGCATTTTCTCTTCCACTGAGAAATGTGCATTAAAAAAGAATGTCAGTGTGCTTTGCCTTCAATGGAATATTCAGTCAATAAGGTGAATGGGAATGATTCGAAATGCTGCAAGTTTTCTTTTTTGGAATTGCCCGTGTTTCGAGGGTAATTTGGTTACAGTCTTAGAGCATAAGGGAGCATAAATTGTAACCAAAATAGGACCATTGAAGACAATAAAGAAACTGCTATTATTAAAAAAAAAGAAAAAAACTGAGAGGGAGAGACATTTGGGGAATGGAAATTAGGGCAGGTTTTGAAATATTTTCAAACCCATTTACTACCATCTGTTAGGACTCTGTGTTGCTAGGAATTTATTGTTTCCTATCCATGAAATCCTCTGACTATGGAAAACAAATTTGGTAAAAGATGATTAAACTTCCTTTCAAATGATAAAGAAGTAAAGCAGGGATGTGGTATAGAAGGCTCGGAATCAGAGCCGTGGACATGGCTGTTAAGCAATGTCCCTATTCCACATTTTTTAAAATATAGGGCCTTTTGAATTGTCCTAAAGCCTCCTTTACCATTTTGCTCCTTCACCTAGGAGGGACATTTAGCTGATTATATAACTTTTACGAAGATCAGACAACAGGAAATGAGTTCTGTGAAGTCGTTTGCATAGGGCAGCCTGCAAGGGCAGCTGACCCCTGAAGATTCCCTGAGATTCCTAAAACTGAAACCAGTTTAACATTTAGATCCATTTCTCAGATTGTGGAGTTTAAAAAAAATCTGTAAACAGAATGAATCTGACTGTGTTGTGAAAATGGAAATCCAACAGTAAATGAGAACTGTTTTGCAGCAAAACTGTTTGGGTGTTAGAGATTAATGAGTGAATTTATAAAAACAACTTGCATTAGCACAGTGCTTTTATAGGCCCAAAGGGCCAGCTAAATTGAGCTGGAAATTCTCATATAGAGCTCCAAGCTCTGCTCTTCTCTCCACTCATAATTCACCTGCTCGCAACCCTCTATTAGTCTCCCATCTCACCCAGAATCAGATTGAAAGTCTCTCTTGTGTCATGTAGGACTCTATATGAACTCACTCTACTCAAGACATACTTGGCTACCTTGCTGTTTCTTAAAGATGCAAGCTGGTTACCTCCCCAGGGCCTTTTTCCTGACTATTTCCTCTGGCTGGAAAACTCTTTTCACAGATGGCTAATCCTCTCAACTCGTTTTGGTTTTATCCTAAGAAAACTTTCCCCTACGACCTATTAAATGAAAATTCCCCATTTCCTTGAGAGTGAGTACCACATAACTTTGTATTTATTTGTAGACCGTCTGCTCCACCTTCTAAAATGGAAGTCCCACGATGGTACAATTAGTTTTGCTCACCGTTGTATTCCCAGCACAAAGCGAAGTGCATGGGTAGGGCTGAGAGAGATTCGAGTATTTATTGTTCAGCAAATATTCCCTCCCTCCCCTGCCTTTAGACTACTACTCTGCCATATTGATGTTTACTTGGATAAGCCCCTTGTTTTGACCTCGTGGTGCATGAGGAATATTTTCCTTCCCCTTGACTTTGGTTCTGACCATGAGACTTGCTTTGGTTAATGGAATTTCAGTGAACATAAATAGGTGGAAGTTCCAACCATCCTTGCCTTCTGGACATGAGAAAAACATAATTCAGATAGCTGCTGAAACTAGGGTGATGAGAAACATGAGGGGCCCACCTGGACCCAGCTTACAGCCTATATCCAGGCTTAGCCAAGTCCATCCAAAATCAGCTGGGCTCCAGCTGACAGAAACACACATGAGCAGGAAATAAACACATCACTCCAAGATGTTATTGTTTTTTACACAGCAAAAGCCAACTGATATAAGAAGTCCAAAATGCTTATTGAATGAATTAATAGTTACGATTTTAGTGTTTTAAAAAATTCTGTTCTATGAATGTATAATGAAATATTTTACATCTTAAAAATTTATGCGAAATCACACAAAAACCCAAGGATGGAAGGTGTGATTTGGTGCTAGAAAATTTGTTACCCTGGGATAAATGTTTGACAACACACTTTTTTTCAATCAAGTTTATCTGGTTTAGGGGAAAGGTATAACAAAGAGTACTCTACTTCTGGTACTTCAATGGCAGCAATTAAAGTAAATATCCGGAAGTTTTCATGTTTTCTTTTGAACAATGGATGGATGTGTGTGTGTGCGCTTGTGTGTGTTTTAGGGTAAAGAAGATAGTGGAATTCAGTGGGTTGGAGGGAAGAGAGAAATCTCCAAATTGAAAAACTACTTTTTAATACCATGGTGTACACCTAAGTTGAATTATACTACTATTAATTTTGATATGGATCGTGGTAGAGGTGCATATACTGATATATTTTGAATGCAGGTGACTACTTTTTATAAATACATTTTTTCCTTTTAAGTAGATGCACAGCACTCAAATAATGCATACTACCTATCTTTCAATTAAGAACAGTTCCTGGGAATTCCCTGGTGGTCCAGTGTTCAGGACTCGGCATTTTCACTGCCTGGGCCAGGTTCAATCCCTGGTTAGGGAACTAAGATGCCACGAGTCGCACAGTGTGGCAAAAACAAACAAAAAAACAGTTCCTTAAATCAAAGAGAACACAATCTTTGCTTTTTTTTTTTTTTTTTTTGCGGTACGCGGGCCTCTCACTGTTGTGGCCTTTCCCGTTGCGGAGCACAGACTCCAGATGCGCAGGCTCAGTGGCCATGACTCACGGGCCCAGCCGCTCTGCGGCATGTGGGATCTTCCTGGACCGGGGCACGAACCTGTGTCCCCTGCATCGGCAGGCGGACTCTCAACCACTGCGCCACCAGGGAAGCCCCAATCTTTGCATTTTTAAAGAATTTTCAGGAAATTTCCCTAAGAACATTTTACGTAGGTATTTTTTAAAACTGTCATATTATTCATTATTTTTTATGGACCATAAAAAGAAAAAGAGAAGCCAGAAACACTGCTGTTTTAAAGAATTTTGAACTCAAAATCGATCTATTGTCCCAGTGTCTCTGCAGTTTTACTGACAGTAAAATTCCTAGGGGAATTCAAATGTTGGTAAAGTTTGGGTCTGTAGGTTTTCCAGTTAATGACCTTTTGGAGGCACTTACAGATTGCAGGGTTTCACTAATTGTGAAATATGGCCAGCCATAAGATGACACCACCACCATTGCATCAACAGAAACAGGAATCAGACAGTGAACCAGAGAACGATGGACCATGGGTGCCAGTTTCTGAAAACCCATAAATCTTGGAGTGTCCCTAGAATGTATTCAGTTTCTGATGGAAGAATGAATGTGTATTTGCCAAATCTGCCTTCTGCTCTACTGAACATCCTTCATTAGAAGATACCACCAACGGAGAAAAAGATCCAAGCTCGTTTGACTGTACTCATGAACATTTCTGCAAATGGAACATCATTTTGCCATTATGATAATCAGATAAATGTGTTTTGTTTGGTTCAGAAGGATTTAAGAATTTTTGACCTAATTATGGAATTTTCATTTTAAATCTGAAACATATGGGTATACATTCAGATATGACATAACATCCTCAAGTGTGCAAAAAGGAACATCCTGACAGATGTTCACAGTAGATTGGATATAGAAGAAATATCAGGTGTGTTTTAAGTTATGGCAGCAGCTAGTTTAACTTTATTGCCAAAGAAGGGAAGAGAGCTTAACTTCTGCCTTGCCTCTCCCAGTTCATTGCATTTCTCAAGTGCACTCTCCTCCAAAGATGTAGTTTTCCTGCCAAGGCTGACCTTTATGAGTAGTCAGAATAGATTGGTTTCAGGACTCAATGTGTTTTTCTGGGATGCGTGGACATCTGTAGTGCCAGTAAAACAAACCAACAAATGCTCCTTACTCCAAAGCTAAGGATTAAAATCCTCCCAACCTTTTTTAGGGCTTTGGTTCTTGTTATGTAAAAACATTCCTCAAAAAGCAATTATTTAATGTCTTCTCTGACTTCCCACACTTAGTGTAACTGAAGAAGGTTGGTGATTAAATCATTGTTGTATGAAAGCATATAGCTCTATGAATGTTTACTGTGGCTGTGTAGGTCACAGCCAAACACTAAGAGCCACCTTAATGTCTGGCAATGGGGCATCGATAAAATAAATCAGCTTACTTCTATGTGATAGCATAGCCACTGAAAATAACATTAAAAAAGGTTTATCATATAACGAGAAAATCTTCACCATGTGCGAAGGTTTATTATATAATGAGAAAATCTTCACCATGTGCGAAGTGTTTATAAAACACCCTAAAATACGATGTAATTATTTTATTTACCATTGCAAATAGGCAAAAAGATACATACCAAAAGGTTAATAGGGGTTATCTCTAGGTGATGGAGCTATGAATAATTTCAGTGATCCTTTTACACATATATGTCCTAAATTTTCTACAAATGAAATGATATAAATCACAACACATGCCCATGGTGAGCACTTGATAAATGCTAGCCCAAATATTAAATTTTTTATAAATAAATAGATTCATTATATTTTTAAAATTATTTATTTGCCTAGAGCCCAGTTTTTTTTTGGTTTTGTTTTGTTTTGCGGTACGCGGGCCTCTCACTGTTGTGGCCTCTCCCGTTGCCGGAGCACAGGCTCCGGACGCGCAGGCCCAGCGGCCATGGCTCACGGGCCCAACCGCTCCGCGGCATGTGGGATCTTCCCGGACCGGGGCACGAACCCGTGTCCCCTGCATCGGCAGGCGGACTCTCAATGACTGCGCCACCAGGGAAGCCCTAAAGGTTTTTTTAAGTTGCTTTTTTATCTTTTTTTTTTTTTTGAGTATAGTTGATTTACAACGTTGTGTTAGTTTCAGGTGTACAGCAAAGGGAATCTGTTAAACATATACATGTACCCACTCTTTTTTTAGCTTCTTTTCCCATATAGGCCTTTACAGAGTATTGAGTAGAGTTCCCTGTGCTATACAGTAGGTCCTTATTAGTTATCTATTTTATACATAGTAGTGTGTATATGTCAATCCCAATCTCCTAAGTGGCTTTTTTTAATTGAAGAAAAAATGTAGAATAATTACATGTATCTGGTTCCAGAAACTACCTTCAGATGCTTTAAAAAAAAAAAGGGAATATATAATTTACAAGTTGAAACAGTTTGTTCTTTCTTTTTGTTATTTTTTTCACTGAAATTTCTCTTACTGCCTTGTGAAATGATAGTTAATTTAACTTAACTGACCTTAATAAGAATTCAAGTTAGGTGTATAAAATGCACATAATCTTTATACTCGAAATTATCAAATCTTCTTACAAACAGACCTATATTTCAAAGTAAACTCAAAAAATTTGAAACAAAGTTTTATTCCAGAAGCTAATTTAGAAAACATTACTTCCTTACAAGGCTGTTAAAAAACTGATCACCATTTCTCAGCCTAGAAAAAACAGAATTTGTGTATTGTGTGAATGTGTTTTTGTATCTATCTTTGCTTTGCTAAGAAACTCATTATAATTCATTGTAGAAAGTTTGGACGTTATTTTTCAAAGAGAAGAGGAATACAAACGTCAAGAAAAATTGGGAACATTGAGAAAAAGCATTAGGGAAAGAAAATGGAAATTTTATAAAAAGCTTAAGCATATTCAACAGTTATTATGCAATGGCTTCAGACAGAAACTCATTTTGCTTTACTTGAAGCCCTCAACTCTTGTGCAGAAATTGGCTTGCTTGTAAAACGTTCATGTTTGTTTTGTTTAGAGATTGGAAAAGAACCTTCAGGAAAATATTTTGTTTATTAGTTCAGAGAGGGGAAAACGTCCTTGGGGGAAAACATGATTTCATGAGATTATTCTTCTACCTACCCCTGCAGCCTCTGCTATTCCTAGTTGTCAGCTTCTCAAAAACTCTGTTAAGGTACTTGAACAATGGTTGCACAGAGTAAGCATTTACTATGATGGCATCACCCCAGAGGAGCACAGTGGTCTCACTATTTGCCTGTTTTATCCACTGATAAAAAAGCAGTACAAGAGAAAGAAAAGGGAATTATTTTTTAAAAGTACACTAAGCGTGTGTTTTAAAAATGGCCACAAATTCTTTGACACTCTTCCCATTGAGAGGTGGGAGACTAATGGCCCCCTCTCTGCCTAGTGAATCTGGGCTGGCCTCAGGGACCCATTTGTAACCCACAGAATGTGGCAGAAGTGACATTGTGTGGCTTCCAAGATGAGCTCAGAAGAGGTCGTGCAATGTCCATCTTGTTGGTCAGAACATTTGCTCTTAGAACCCTGAGCCACCATGTAAGAAGCCCAGCTACTCTAAGGCCACCATGCTGTGAGGGAGTCCATGCCACACGATGTGGTTCTACCAGTGGTCCCACCTGAGCCCAGCCTTGAAGTCATCCCAACACAAGTGAACCGATAGGGGAGTGAAGATGATTCGCCGCCCCACAGCCTAGATGATTCCAGCCTGTTTGAGTAACCCCAGCATTCAAGTCTTCCCAGCTAAAGTCCCAGAGAGCAAAAAGCAAAAAGAATCCATCCTTGCTGTACCATTTTAAATTCCTGTCCAACAGAATCTGTGAGCATAATAAAACTGATTTTTTCAATCACTAAACATGTTTTTTAAAAATTTTTATACATCAGGGGGCGACTGGTACATCACATAATCCGGATTTTTGAGGAACTGGAATGAATTTTTGAGGAGATATGTTAGATATGTTACTCTGAAACTCCATTTCATTTCTGAGGTGGAAACACAGATTATATATACTTGGTGTTTTAATAAAATATAAGGGTATGAGTGCCTTTAGCTTTCAGTATAATGAAATCATGGGGTATCTTTATTCCAAGTCTTTACTTGGAATGCTTCAAACTGGACAAAATAATTGCTTCCACAGACACGCCTGTAAGGAAATGACATTTTGTTTTCTGTTGGACTCTAGCCCAGTTTTGGCCATTTCTGGTGTCAGTTTACCAATAAATGCTCATCTGCATGCTCTGGCCCGACTAGTGACATATGCTGATGACATCATTGAGCAAATACATCATCCAGGCAGTTTCAGGGATGGTTCAGCTACACCAGTGTCTTGTTGGGCTACAGACAGGCTCATCATTCAATGCTTGTGGGTTTTGTTTCATAACAAGCTTTGTTATAAATTTTGATACAAAGAAGTCTAATTTTTAAATCTGCAAAATAGAAACAAATGTGCAAGAAAGAAAACCCAGTTTAGGCTTAAGTATCTTTAATCCTGGTAATTCTCTCTTACTGCAATAGCAGTTCAAAGCGATAAGATGACCTATCTATTTTTTACCTAATTATCTCTGGAAAGAAAATGTCATTCCGTTTATGACACTCGAGGCCCCTTGTTTAGCTCTTGTATTCGTTTGCTATTTCAAAATTCAAAAAGATTCCTATTCGTCTTTATAAACGTAGAACCCAAATCATCTGCTTTTGAGGAAAGTTTTCTGAATTATCATTATTTAATGTTTATATACTAATTTAAAATAGATAAAACGTTTATAAGTTTCCAGAATCCTCAGGTAATTTGTATTTGTCCTGCACTTTGATTACCTGTTTATGATGCCAATTAGAAATGATGAAATACTTCACACATACTTATGAGACTCTGTTAGGGGCAAATTGTGGTACTGGGTCTACCCCATAAACATGAACGTGGTGAGTCTGGAGTCAGAATAGATGTTCTACCAGAATAAACTCAAATGGGGGAAACGGGGGTCAGAATTCATCACAAAACATGATTTCTAAAACATTTGTTTTCCCACTGTTATGGATTGAATTGTGTCCCCCTAAAATTCATATATTGAAGACCTTACCCCCAGTCCCTCAGAATGTGACATTTGGAAATAGGGTGCTGGCAGATGTAATTAGTTGAGATGGGGTCATCCTGGAGCTGGGTGGGCCCTAATCCAACATGACGGCACCCTTACAAAAAGGGGAAATGTGGACACAGACATGAACACAAGGAAAACACCACTGAAGATGAAGGTAAAGCTCAAGGTCATGCCACTACAAGCCAAGGGATGCCAAAGATTTCCAACAAACCACCAGAAGCCGGCAGAGAGGCACGACAGCCTTCAGGAACCCACCCTTCCGACACCTTGACTGCGGACTTCTGGCATTCAGAACTATGACACAATAAATGTCTGTTGTTTAAGCCACTCAATTTGTGGTACTTTGTTAGAGCAGCCCTAGGAAACGAATATACCCATGATTAGCTGGATTTTGATTTAACGTGACAGTTTTTAATGCTCTTTATTTTTTTCTTACATGATAGTTTACAGGAGTGTAGATAATTACAGAGTGGATTCACGATCTGTCTGGACAAAGTCTGAATTCATTCAGACAACTCCCTTGCCTCAGTTTATATCCATATGGACTTAAGCCTCTATTGAGCATATTCAAAAGTCCACTGAAGGAACCCAGTCACCGTAATGCTGACGGGAACACTGATTACCGTGATTCCTCGCTAAGACAGACTGCATTGGCTCCGGTCCCTTTATCCATATGCTTCATCGAGGTCCCATGTTCTTGCACCTCCCTCTGCGTTGTTTCAGGCTTTGGTTGTTGAGGTAATGCCGTGTGTTTTCATGCTCCATCATTCACACATCGTCCCTACAGAGATCCCAAAAACCTGCCCAGATCTGAAGGCACATAAATGGAAGCTTGCAGCCCTGTGAGACCTGGTGCCCGTGGTCACGTGCTCACTAATAGGGAAGTTGAGCCAGAGGTCACCACCAGTGCCCTGAGAAAACTTCAGAACACACAGAGTTATTGTGGGTGATTCGCCACGTTCTTGTACCCCTTCCCGAAGATGACCTCTGGTTCTCCAAAGCCCTCCCAGGGTGATGTGACCACACAGAAGTCCACTCCATTCAGAGAACCTGCCTCAGTCCTGGGGTGGGAGGAAAGTCTAGGAATTATTTGATCAAGTAATTCCCATGAAGGTGTGATGCCTGGGAGAATCAGGACTCCAAGTGGCAGGAAGATGAGCTTCAACTCCAATGATCTACAACCAAGAGGAAGTGAGAGAGACCTTCCCCAGCCACAGAGCTCTAAGAGTCAAGAGCATGTGAGGTTTTTCACATTTCATTTCTGCACCACTGCCAACCCCTCCCTTTGATACTGAATGGATAAGCTGATGTGTCATAAGACAATGATGGAGAAGTAGGTTTTCCATCCCGGGCCTTGACAGAGGAAGTAGCACCTTTAAAGACCTGGCACTCTTAATTGTATTGTTCAGAAACACTGTGATGGACAGATAATCTGGTGGACAGATAGAGGGGGAGATATAAAGAAAGGGAGCAAGATTGATGGACAGACAGCAGGATGCATGGAAAGGTTCATTCTAGATGGGGACAGAGAGACAAAGCCAGATAAATAGAGCTGCTACCTAATTACCTGCTTTTTTTTTTTTAACATCTTTATTGGAGTATAATTGCTTTACAGTGTTGTGTTAGTTTCTGCTGTATAACAGAGTGAATCAGCTATACGTATACATATATCCCCTTCCTCTTGTGTCTCCCTCCCACCCTCCCTATCCCACCCCTCTAGGTGGTCACAAAGCACTGAGCTGATCTCCCCATTCTGCTGGGGTTTTTAATGCATCTTTTTTACTGAAGTATAGTTAACTTGCAATGTTGTGTTAGTTTCAAATGTACAGCAAAGTGATTCAGTTATACAGATATATATATATATATATATATATATATATACACACACATATAGATAGACAGATAGGTAGATTCTTTTCCATTATAGGTTATTACAAGATATCGAGTATCAGTGCTATACAGTAGGTCCTTGGGGGTTTTTCCTTCCATATTCTACTGCCTTTATTTTTTAAATGGAAATTTTTTGTTTTGTTTTGTTTTTATTTTTGGCTGTGTTGGGTCTTTGTTGCTGTGTGCAAGCTTTCTCTAGTTGCGGAGAGTGGGGGCTACTCTTCTTTGCGGTGCGCGGGCTTCTCGTTGTAGTGGCTTCTCGTGTTGCGGAGCACGGGCTCTAGGCGCACAGGCTTCAGTAGTTGTGGCACATGGGCTCAGTAGTTGTGGCTCGCGGGTTCTAGAGCGTAGGCTCAGTGGTTGTGGCGCACGGGCTTAGTTGCTCCGTGGCATGTGGGATCTTCCCAGGCTAGGGGTCAAACCCGTGTCCCCTGCATTGGCAGGAGGATTCTTAACCACTGAGCCACCCTCTACTGCCTTTTTTAACCAGCTACCAGAATTGTACCATTATGCTCAGCACAGAAAGATACTTAAATGATCTCCATATTCATTCTATGACATTCTTCCAAGAAAGTTTAATTAAGTTAATGTTTGTTTGTGCCAAGTGCTGTGAAGCACTGCGAATATTAAGATGTGTCAGCTATGAAGATCCAAAAGAGATGCCCCACCTTACTAAAGAAAGCGCCTATGGACCTACAGATTGTTCTGGTGTGAGCAGTGGAAGCTGTAGCCTGGAAAATACAGCTGGGATGCTCTGTTCTGTGTATTGGGTGTATGGCCACCAGTGAAACGGCTGGCTAGCCATCAGGTCTTTGAAAACAATATATATACATATTTAAGTCTCATTAAAATAGATGATACCTGTAAAGTGTTTAAAGTGCCTGGCATTGAAATAAGCCTTTGTGATATTAGGATAGTAGTAAGACAGCATCAGCACCACAAGAGGCCATCCTTCATTCACTCACTCATTCAGTCACTTACTTATATATGTCTTGAGTGTCCACTGAATGCCAGGTTCTGATCTGGAGGTGCAGCAATGAACAAAACCATCATGAGGTTTAGCTTGTAGCAGGGGAGAATTTTCAAGAACTCCTGTTAATTCGAAAAGGACTTGAGAGGAGAAAATCATGAAAGAAGTGGGTTCAAAACCCAGTGGGTTCGGGCTTCCCTGGTGGCGCAGTGGTTAAGGGTCTGCCTGCCGATGCAGGGGACACGGGTTCGTGCCCCGGTCCGGGAAGATCCCACATGCCGCAGAGCGGCTGGGCCCGTGAGCCATGGCCGCTGAGCCTGCGCGTCCGGAGCCTGTGCTCCGCAACGGGAGAAGCCACAACAGTGAGAGGCCCGCGTGCTGCAAAAAAAAAACCCCAAAAAACCCCACTGGGTTCAAGATAAGCAGTGGCTTCATCAAATTCCAGAAACTATTGTCTCCTTAGAATTTTTACGTTTCACCACCAGCTTTTTGCCTGATTTTCTTCAGGGACAATAGACTTCTCCCGTGGGGCAAAGTTTTCTGAACAGGGTCCTAGAGAAGATGTCTGCTCCACCCTCCCTTTCATCCTTTTTAAGCAAATAGTCCCATTAGCCACGTTAACATTTAGCTGCAGACTAGTGAGAATCCTCTCCTGTGGTTGGTGATTTGCCTCTTCCCACAGATGCTCATTTTCCTGGCCAGGCAGTAGAAGATGGTTTTAAAACTGGGGGGGTGGGTCTCTGTCACTGACATGAACACCCCACAGAGACCGTCTGCCTCCCGCCAGATGCCCTGACATGAATGCCATCTTTCTTCTCTCCAACTTTTGGCTCTAGAGCAGGTAAAGGGCCCCAGCCCCTTCTCAGATGCGGGGAGGTGGGACAAGCAAGTACCCCTCCTCTGCCCGCCATCGCCTGAGAGTGGATCACTCTTCCTTTGTGCTTAGTGGAAGTTACAGGGTTGAACAACAGGCACAAGGACATTCGGTGCTCTTGGGTTGGATTAGGAGAAACCAGTCTGTGTGTTAACACAGATGCTCTCACAATGCTTCTCTCCTCTCTTTTTTGTTGAGAGATGGTGCAGATCTACACGGCCATCTTCAGGCTCGGGCCACAGCTCTTCTGAGCCCTGAAGAGTTTTCCCCAAAAGGAGACTGTTCTGTAGAGCCAGTGCCGCTTCCTGCCAGTGCCGTGTGAAATCCAGCATTGTGAGAGTACAAGAAAACACCTGGATTCTGACAAATAGGCTCACTCAGGAGCCTTACGAGAAAATAGGCAAACTGATCATTGTAAAAACCTTGGATTTGCCAGAGTTCTTTGAAACAGTTATGCTACCGTATCTAAGAATGGCCCATTGCTAGTTGAGACCGCTGAGGCAGAGGTTAAGTTAACCCAAGTGCCAGTACCTTTCCCAAGCTGTCAATCATTCTCTCTCAGAGAAGGCAAAAGGAAAATGAGAGCACGAGAGAGAGGAATTAGCCTGGATGCCAGCTAGTTAATTGTCACCTATCTCTTGCCAAGGTAAATCACTCCTTAGTATGAGGAATTTTAAAACTTTCACTGCTTTGAACCGTTTTTGCCGTTAATTCCGTGATGGTAAATCCTTCTCTTCAGAGGCATCTTGATCATCACAGGAAAGCCGGATCATCCCAGCCAAGTCATGATGTCTCTGCATTTTCAGTTTATAAATTGGTTCAGGAAAAAGACAGGGCACATTGGTTGGAATTGCCAGTTTGTTCAGGCTTTTCTTACTTATGGAGGGTACTAAATTGACTGTGCTTTAAGTGAACAAGGGAGAACCATGGATAATTCAGTAACTTTAAATTAAAAGAAGCTTTATTGGAAAATAGGCAGTAACCACAGCAGATTTTAGTCTCCTGTTAAGCCACAGATGGAGGTCCTGTTAGTGCCTGGATGTCAAGGCAAATCCAGAAGCTAGTCTGTGAAAGGAAGGAGCCCCTTACCTGGATGGGCTTGACTTCTGAGCTGCCAGGATGTAGAGCATTGGACCCACAAAAGAGAAGAATTTTCAAGAGAAGAAGTGAGTTGGGAGGACAGAGAACTCCACTGTCTGTTGCCTCCAGGACCCAAGAATGACAAGTATTATGTAAAGAAAACTCACTGTTTTTTTTTTTTTTTTTTTCCGCTACACTCAGAATAATCCTGTACTCCCAAAATATGACTTTTTCCACAATAAGAAATTCACCAGTTCTTGGTAGACACTAGCTGGGTGTCCTCACTCAACTGAATTGAATTCTGATACCACCTGGGGTTAGCACAGACCCCACAGGGTAAGGGCTGAGTCCCACAAGACTCAGCTATCCATCACCAACTGTTTGTTTTTTTTTTTAATTTTATTGGGGTATAGCTGATTTACAATGTTGTGTTAGTTTCAGGTGTACAGCAAAGTGATTGAGTTATACATGTATACATATATTCATTCTTTTTCAGATTCTTTTCTCACATAGGTTATCACAGAATATTGAGTAGAGTTTCCTGTGCTATACAGTAGGTCCTTGTTGGTTATCTATCTTACATATAGTAGTGTGTGTATGTTAATCCCAAGCTCCTAATTTATCCCTCCACCCCACCCTCCATGTTTTCTCTTTGGTAACCATGTTTGTTTTCGATGTCTGTAAATCTGTTTCTGTTTTGTAAATATGTTCATTTGTATCATTTTTAAAACTTAGATTCCACGTGTAAGTGACATCATATGATATTTGTCTTTCTCTGTCTGACTTACTTCACTCAGTATGATAATCTCCAGGTCCATCCACGTTGCTGCAAAGGGCATGATTTCATTCTTTCTGTGGCTGAGTAATATTCCATTGTACACATGTACCACATCTTCTTTATCCATTCCTCTGTCAATGGACATTTAGGTTGCTTCCATGTCTTGCTATTGTTTTTTAGTTTAAATTAAGAAAAGAAGTAGCTGATTGGTTCAGCTTATTGTGAAAAGTTGGGCCAACAATAGTTCTTGAAACACTAGTATTTGTGCCTGGGTGAGTGCCAAAGCAGTTCAAGAAAGAGAGAGATTGATGATGGAGTGAAAGGAGTTATATTCCTTGTCAAGGAGGAAAGACTTGAGGGGACCATGAGATATATTTTTAAATCTTTCATGTTTTTTGAAACTATAATCGCATGACAGAAAACTTCAAAGTTCAGGAAAAAAGTCACTTCAACAGTCTTTCCCTACACTCATTGCAGTTTTATTCATAATAGCAAAAGATGAAAAGGGTCCCAGTGTCCATCCATAGGAAAAAGAATCAACAAATTAATTAGTCTTTATACACAACGGTACACTGACTCCTTCGCACTAAAAAGGAATGAGCTGTTGATACAGGCGACATCAGGATTTATCTCAGATAGGTCATGCTGAGTGGGAGAAACCAGACAAAAAGAGTCCATTTATGCAAAGTTCAAGAATAGGCAAGACTAATTGATGAGGAATCAAAATAATGGCTGCCGCTGGCCAAAGACGGCTGTTGGCAGGAAAAGGGCACAGAGGAATTTTCTAGGGCTAATGCTCTATATCTGGGCCATCGGGCACATAACGTGTACATATTTGTCAAAACTCATACAACTAGGAGCTGGGCTTTAACTATACTGCAAAAAAAGTTTTAAAATTCACTTCCCTAAAACTGTGTTACCCAGTCTTTTTAGTGTTCCATACATATATGTTTATATATATATGTAAATTCCAGCCTGTGGTGTGGACCTCAGAGAGCGAAGACAGAATCTCACTGTCAGGGTCTCTGGATCAAGATGAGCCCCTCATGACTGACTCCGAGTTTTTGCACAAGGATGGTGGCAGAATTATAGATGGAGAGAAATATTCACGTTTGCCTGACTGTACCAAGCTCCTGAATAAAGTGGCGAGAGAAATGGGGTCAATGATCCAATAGGTTTATTGTTTGTTAATAAGTTGCGACCACTCTGAGTAAGAATGACTCCAACTGTATCCTTTTTGATCCAGGAATAAAGTGCGTCAACTATACTTGTGAATCAATAACATTAATCTCTGGAAAATAATGACTGTTGGCTAACAGTTTATTTACTTATTACTCTGAGCCAAGGGCTTGCTGTGTATTAATCATTTAATCCTCAAGACAGACGCTATAAGGCAGACGCTACTAATACTCTCTTTTTTTCAGAGCACAGAAAGGTTAAACAACTTGCCTAAGGTCACACAGCTAAGCCAGAGGAGAAGCCAGATCAAGGATTAATTGGAATGAGAACCAGACAATGAGAAGGGAGTTTGGAGGGGGAGTAGACAGATGGAAAAGAAAGGATTAAAGAGGGGGGTGGTAATTCAAAGGAACATTGGTTATTATTAAGTGAACCCTCATTTATGGGTAATGAAACAGGCCCAGAAAGGTTATGTGACTTCCCGAAGTCACCCATCTAATTAGGGGCAGAGCTGGGACAAGAAGCCACATTTTTAAAATCTCAGCTCAGGGCTTTTCCACTACATCAAAAAAAAAAAAAAATTAATTGAATGTTTTTCACATCATGTCCAATTTTGAAATCTTTCCCCAAGGGGATTCTTGGTTAGATATTCATAGTATTATAAAATCCAAGTATTGGAAATGGCCTGGAGAGGTCCTATGGCCCTCGGCCCCAAGTTTAAGCAGCATTGCACTTAAACCATCCGATCCAGAGGAGAATCTTTCCCAGTTTTTAAAGCCTTCCAGATGTTTCTCAACTGGATTTCTTCATTTATTTACCAGAGCAGAAGAGCAGAATTTGGAAAATAGCCTGATATGCATAAGCCATTAATGGCCTCCCAGGAGATAGAGAAGCCCAAACTCTGAACGTCTAAAGCATTTTAATTCAGGATACAGTGCGCTGAAGCCCTAGGGATTATTTTAATCAGAGATGACTCTATGAATATGAATTATTTTTCATGCTGGGCTTTTTTACTGAGAAGAAAATTTAACACAAGATTTGACATGGGAACAAGTAGCAGAATTTAGGGAAATGTAAAAGGGTACGGGGATGAAGGTGAACAAATATTTCCACCTTGCCCTCCAAAAATATCAATAAGCATTTCATGGCTTCCCCTTTTCTTTTCTTTCCTTGCCAGCCTCACTAGAAAAATGCCCAGTCCACAAGCTGATGCCCTTTTAGAGTCCCCCCAAATTAAGTCCCAGATGAGTGATAACTCCCAACTCTCTGACTGGGTTCCCTTCCACAGCTGTGTTTGCAGTGATGCAAAGATGTTTGTCGAAGTTGGGACACTGAGAGGCTAGTAAGTGAAGGGGCAGTTGCCATGCATCGTCCGGAAACCAGTCTGGATCCTTGCTCACAGCACAGTTAACACATCCTACCAAGAACCACCTGACCTCCTGTGCAGGGACTCGGTGTAGGATTAAAAAGTCTTGACAAATAAAAGCAGCTTGTATGACACTATGTGGAGTGATATATTGCTGCTGGAGGGTGGCCCAAATAGGCCATGGCACATTAAGCCGGATGACCGATCTGCTTTGAATAGAAATGTTCCAACCACTTGTATCCGCTTCAGCAAGGAACCATCTTCTTTGAGTTGGGACGGATGTTTAAGCCTAGAAAAGATATGCATGGAATTCTGAGGAAAGTTCCTTCTAGCAATAACGTAGTGATGGACCTCTCCCGTATTCGCTGTGGATCCATCTCTGGTTGCCTGTTCCCAAGCTCAGATGGCTTGCCCGTGGTACAGGGCGGGCAGGGAGCATTTCCAAGGACCAGCACGCTAGGTAATTCCCAGTTGTGAGGGTGATGAGCTCGTTTCCTCTGCCAACTGTCCCCTTGTGCAGACTGAGGAGATGGCCAGGAGAACATTCAAGGGCAGCCCTCGGTTCTCACAAGGGCTCAGACGAACTCATGTCTGAGTCTGACCTCTCGCCTCAGATCTAGCCAAGCTGACAGATTCCCTCGGCTGGCCTTTTATTTGCTCAGTTCCCTCATTTCTGGGAATAATCTTCGGGTTGCTTTTCAGATGGAGACTACAGGAGACCCCTAGCATTGGCTCCATTTCTGATATTCTGTCTCCAAAGGCTGAGATCAAAGGAAAATTTGAAAGTATTGATACGTATTAAAAACCTGGCATGGATTTCTGCTTCTAAGATGGAGACATTTGGGGGCAGACTAATCCTTCCACTACGAACAACCAGGTAGCCCAGATGAAATCCCCAAATCACCTGTTTTAAAAGTGCCCAAGAGCTGTTTAAGCCATGCCAAGTAGAGGGGCTAAGGTTCGGGGTAGGGGACCAGCAGCTTTTATCCTGGGGCATCATGGATTCTGGGCGAAGGCGCGGCTCGGCATATGAGCTGTACCTTGGAAGAGCTACAGAACTAAACAGCCTCCAACACAGGATCGATTCCTCCTGAAGACAGTTGCTGAATTCTGAAACTGCACAGGGGAGGAGAAGTTAAGCTGAAAACATCTGAAAAGCTGAGCGGAGCATTCTGTGGTCTGGAGATGCTGCAGAGGCAAAGGTTAGAATTCAGTGCTCACCAGAGGTGGTCCTAGGACACACCAGGTTCTCAGTGGAAGCCTGGAGGGTACGTCATGGGAAGAGGAGCAGACCAGAGGAGACTTAAAATCAGAGGTGAAATAGAAAGCTTTTCCCTTCAAGAGGTGGGAAGAAATAAGGATGCGTGCTCTCACCACTTCTACCCAACATTGTTCTGGAACTCCAGGCCAATGCAATAATGCAAGAAAACATGTGAAAGACAGAATAATTGGAAGGAAGGAATAAAACTGTCATTATACATAGATGAATTGATTTTATACGGGCAGTCCAAAAGAATCTACAAATAGCTTAAATTTAATAAATCTATTTAATATGGTCTCTGGGTTTAAGGTCAGTATAAAAAAATCATCTCTATTTCTAGAGATCTGCAACAAAGAGAAAATGAAGTCTTACAGTTATATCCTTTGTAATCGCATTAAGAAACATTAAATACCTAGGAATAAATCTTTTAAAAAATATGTGAGACTTGTATACTGAGACTACAGAGCACTTTTCGAGAGAAATAAAAGACCTAATACGTGGAGGGAGATCTGACTTTCGTAAATTGGAAGACTCACATTGTAAAAAGGGCAAGTCTCCCTAAATTCATCTGTAGTTCGTGTGATGACAGGAGACTGCATATGTGTGTATTTGTAAATTGATTAGCCGATTTTAAAATTGATATGAAAATGCAGAGGGCCAACAATAGCCAAGGAAATTTTGGGAAGAAGATGGAGGTCAGGGGAGGCTTTTGAGCTCAGTCTTGGGGGGGGCGGTGATAAGTGGAATTTTGTTAGTGACTGGAACCAAAACTACTTTGTTGCGTTAATCCTAACACCTATCACAATACTTGCCTGATACATAGCAAGTGCTCGATAAAGATTTGTTAAATGTAGGTATGAATGGAGGATGGATTGATGGATGGATGGATGAAGGCTGGATGAGTGCTTGAGATAAAAGCATTGCAGGTTAAGAGGATAGAAGCAGAGGTAAAGAAACATGAAATAATATTACAGTGAGTAGTCAAATATGTCTTAATCTTGTGTGTGGGATATCAGGAAAGGAGGCTGAAAGTTAAGAAAGAAGCATATTGTATCTGAATACTAGGCTTATAAGGTCTGGACCTTATTCTTTATGCATCAAACATTGTAGAAGAATGTAAAATGGTTGAAAGGTTGGAAGATAATTTGGACCAGTGACAGGGGAGCCTGTGAAGCCTACCCCATCACTTCACTGAAATACATCCTCTTTGCTTTTGGTGTCGAGCACTGGTAATAAAATTGGAATTCTCTGCTAAGGTCATTACTCATATACTTAATATAGAAGCATTCCCAAATGCTTACATTGATAGGCACTCAATTAAAAAATCTAAGTGCTTTCCATAAGAGCCTTGAGTACCCCCAAAGCAAAGCACTGTGCTATTAAGAATGTAATGGGGGGCTTCCCTGGTGGCGCAGTGGTTGGGAGTCTGCCTGCCGATGCAGGGGACACAGGTTCGTGCCCCAGTCTGGGAAGATCCCACATGCCGCGGAGCAGCTGGGCCCGTGAGCCATGGCCGCCGAGCCTGCGCGTCCAGAGCCTGTGCTCCGCAACGGGAGAGGCCACAACAGTGAGAGGCCCACGTACCACAAAAAAAAAAAAAAAAAAAAAAGAAATTTAATGGGATTTTGTTTCAGCTTTGCCTTTTCAAAAACCATTATGACAGCAACCACAACTTCTCTGCAGATCCTTACATTTGGCCCTGGTGATTTTTCTTGGTTAGGAACAGAGGTCAATGAACTCTGCTGGTCTACATCTGTTAGGGTGGGGTTCAGCTGTATGTACAGAAACTCAAAGTAACAATGTTTAAATACTTAAAAATTTACCCACACATCTAAGAAGTCTGAAGTAAAGTGGTCCATGATGGTCATGGTAGTTTCGTGTTATTGTCTCCTGTTAAGCAGCTCTTCCAGAAGTTCTACTCACATCTCATGGACAGAATGAGGTTGCCTAGTTGTAATGGAAGCTGGGAATCAAGTGCATTGATGCTCCAAATAAAAATAGGGCTTGGTTAATAAGGAAGAATATTGGTGAATATTGGATAGGCAACCAGCATCATTGCTACATGATCCATTCTTCCATTCTAAGAAAGAGCAATCTTACAGAAAGTGGGAACTTGGAGAATTTCTTTTCTGACAATTTTTGTTGTTGTTGCTTTGTAATCCCCTTTCTCTCCTAAGAAGTGTTGTCCCAGGAACTGGAATGTCCTTGTTTCTTGAGCTGGTTGAAAATGTGGCTTGTAAGTCTGGACAGAACAAAACAATTATACTGCAGAAGAATAAGAAGAAAAGAACAGGTGGGGGTAGGGAGCAATGCAGGGAGGACCAGCCATCCTAGTGGATAAGGAGCCATGTGAAAGGGGCATAGGGAAAGGAGAGGTGGTCTGCCAACTGCTGCTCAGAGGAGAGAAGTCACAAATGAAATCTGAACTGGAGGATGAAAACCCTCATCTGCACCAAGAGGAAACAACTCTTCCTGTTCATGCAACTGGCTTCTTTTTGGTTTTGTTTCATAGTAATGACTGATACACAATGGACATATGGGTTTCCAGGCTAACCAACAAAAACTAAACTGAAAATTGTATCGAGGAAGAATTTTCTCAGACGAATATTGAAACACATCATAGTTTGATTACTTGGAGCAGTGTGGGACTGGTTTAAACAAACAAACCGATCAGTGGCCCAGAAGAGACTGCAGTGAAACAGAATTTAGTGTATGCGTGAAATGAGCATATGAAAAGTGAAACTCAAATGTCAATCTCTTAGGGAAGCCTCCTGCTACCCCCAGTCAAAGTTAGGTTCCCCCATTATTCTCTGCCTACCTTATTCTTTGTTTTCACAGCCCAAATGACAATTCACAAATATATATTTATTTACTTAATAACTATCTCCCCAATCAGGCTGTAAGCTCATGAAAGAAAAATTGTCTTTTTTTAATTTTTAAAAATTTTTATACTTTGGTTACCATGTGATCAAAGCCTAGTATAGTGCTTTGCACACAGTAGGCATTTAATAAACTCTTGTAAAATAATTGAGTTTATGAATTATTTAACAGTAAAATTATATGTTTGAAAAAACTTAGATTTCTCACCTTCCGTCACACACGACACATCAAAATAATTTTTAGGTGCATTATATGCATTAAAAATTACAGAATAAATATTTTTAAATGAAGCCATGGAAAATAACAAAATATAGGCAAGACTATTAAAAATACAAAGCGAATGGAAGCAATGGCAAAGGCAAATAAATATATTTGACTCTCCAAAGCATTAAATTTGGGTATGTGAAATGACTTCGTAAAGAAAATTCAAATGCCAATAGCAAATTGGGAGAAATATTCATAACAAATATGATAGGAAAACTTAGTATCTTTAATACCATGTTAAAATTATTTTTAAATCAATAAGAAAAGAACTAATACTCCTGATACAAAATGAGCAAAGTACATGAATATACAGTTCACAAAAGAAATAGAAATGACTAAAAATTATGACAATATAGTATCCCAATTAACTTTGCCTTTTTAAAATCAAATTGGAAAATATTTAAATAACTATAATACTCAGTACTCTTGAGCTTGTGTCTTGGAAGAGTAATTAGCAGAGCTTTTCTGGAAAGAAATTAAAAGCATATATAAAGAGCCTGCATAACATTTTTACCACTTGACTCAGAAATGTGACATTTAAAGAACTCTACTAAGTATATAATATTTTCACAGATCATAAAATTGAAGGGTGCAAAAAACCCCAATAACCACAAAACCCCAACACCTCTTTTATTTTTCTATGACTAAATATCTATCTCCTATACCTCCTGAAATCAAATAATGTTATCCAGTTAATTTCAGTTAAAATCTGTCACTTCTGTTTTTCGGGCATTTTGAATTTAAACTTATTAATCCTAGAGTCTCCCCTGCCCCATTCCCCCGGCACATTTCAGATCTCGGAAGGGGAGAGGAGAGGTGAGATGCAGCAGGACTTTGGGGGGAGGGAAGGGGTACCCCCCTCCCCAGGCAACCTCCTGCTTCGTCCTTCACCCCATTGGTCTCTGTTAGTCAGCATCTTCCCAGTTGACTTGGGCTGAAATGTTCTGACCAGTGGTGTCTTCCAACAGCCCTCTCCCTTCAGAGCGGCATCCGCTGAGCTAGTACAGCGCCCTCTCCTGGTCCTGATATTGACAAAAAAGGAAGGAGTGTTGGATACCTTGAAGGATTAAAAAAAACCTTGTTAATATTTTACCCCATGTTATAATATAGCAGTGCGCAGGGAAACTTACGTACAAGGATAGTCATTGCATTGTTATTTTAAATTAGTAAGAAATTGGAAAAAATAAGCCAGTAAAACAGGGAATGGTTTAAAAATTAGGGTATACCATATGATAGACTATTCTTTAAAGCTATAAAAAGTGATGCCATGGGGCTTCCCTTGGCGCAGTGGTTGAGAGTCCGCCTGCCGATGCAGGGGACACGGGTTCGTGCCCCGGTCCGGGAGAATCCCACATGTGGAGCGGCTGGGCCGCTGAGCCTGCGCGTCCAGAGCCTGCGCGTCCGGAGCCTGTGCTCCGCAATGGGAGAGGCCACAACAGTGAGAGGCCCGCATAACGCAAAAAAAAAAAAAAAAAAGTGATGCCATGAATTTTTTATTGCGTAGGAAAATTTTGATGGCATTAAGTTAATCAGAGAAAAATAGAGTATAAGATGACAGATGTACTATCAAAGAAAGAGAGAAGAGAGAGAGAGGACAAATAGGAAAAATGCTGAAAAAAATTACACCCAGTATTTACAGGGATTTTCTCTGATTGATGGAAATATGAATATTTTCCTTCTTTATGCTTTTCTGAATTTTCCAAATTAATGTATTTTGCTTCAAAAGGAAATTTTCCATTTTTATTTTTTTAATCATTTTGAAGTATTTTAGTCTTTTTCTACATATATATGGGCTTTATTTTTTTTTATTGAGGTGTAATTGACATACAACATCTATTAGTTTCAAGTGCACAACATAATGATTCCGTATTTATATCCACTGCAAAATGATCACCACAGTAAGTCTGGGTATCACCTGTCACCACACATATTTACAAATTTTTTTTCTTGTGATGAGAATATGGATTTTATTTTTTTAAACAATAATAAACCATTATTCAACATTACAATTTTTACATTTTTTTTTATTTTGCTATGGCTTGTCCTAACATATTAAGAGCACTCTTAAATGCTATTAAAGATAATTTGGAAACATAATTTTAATAGCCCTATTTTTCTGATTATCATTTTTATGTTTTAAAAAGACATTTTTGTTTTATTTTTTAATTAATTAATTAATTTTTTATTGAAGTACAGTTGATTTACAATGTTGTGTTGGTTTCAGGTGTACAGCAAAGTGATTCAGTTATAGATATATATGTGTATACATATATATTCTTTTCAGATTAAAAAGACACTTTTAAATAAAGAAAATTTATTGGAAAGTTGAGTGATTTTAACCTTTAAATGCCACCAAAGCTAATCTATAACAGGCAGCTATGATTATAGAAATGAACCAACAAAAGTTACCACAGATTACTATATTCAGAAAAAAAAAAAGACTAAAATTTGCACCCCTGGTTTGCTTGTACGCTGAGTCAGATCTTTGCCATCAGGTGTCATGTAGTTCCGTACATCTGGGTATCACACAGGAAGACCCCCAGGGGTGTTATCCTACATCAGTCCAATGATTGCTTCTGAGCATTGCAAACCACAGAAACTATATTTTGCTCTTTTTCTCCTTCAAAGTGTGTGCACATCACACATTATTATACCACTCTTTCATCCCAGTGACTTGCAAATTTCAGATCAGACTCAAACGTTTGCAGAGACTACCCTTTTTTTTTTTTTGTAGTATGCGGGCCTCTCACTGTTGTGGCCTCTCTCGTTGCGGAGCACAGGCTCTGGGCACGCAGGCTCAGCGGCCATGGCTCACGGGCCCAGCCGCTCCGTGGCATGTGGGATCTTCCCAGACCGGGGCACAAACCCGTGTCCCCTGCTTCGGCAGGGAAGCCCCAGAGACTACTTTTAAGACAAGATTTGGGTGTGTGCACTGCGCCCGGCTGGATGCAGGTGTTGGCATGTAGGAGTAAGAGGATCCCCATTTGGGGCTTGACTTCTCACCTAAAACATTTGCATTGGAATCAATAAGTCACAATGACAATAAATTTTCCATAACCATAATTTGGAGCACCAGGCTGGGGTGCCACGTCTTTTCTTCTATTTGAAAGGAAAAACGTTTTTTGCTTTTTAAAAAAGCCCTTTCTGGGACTTACCTGGTGGCACAGTGGTTAAGAATCTGCCTGCCAATGCAGGGGACATGGGTTCGAGCCCTGGTCCGAGAAGATCCCGTATGCCGCGGAGCAACTAAGCCTGTGAGCCACAACTACTGAGCCTGCGCTCTAGGGCCCGTGAGCCACAACTACTGAGCCCGTACGCCACAACTACTGAAGCCCACATGCCTAGAGCCCATGTTTTGCAACAAGAGAAGCCGCCGCAGTGAGAAGCCTGCGCACCTCAACGAAGAGTTGCCCCTGCGCACTGCAACTAGAGAAAGCCCGCGCACAGCAACGAAGACCCAACGCAGCCAAAAATAAATAAATATATTTATTTTTTTTAAATTAAAAAGTCCTTTCGATGTAAAGCTTGTTGATTTCATCTCAAGAAGCCAATGTCACCCAAACAAAAATGGATACTATTTACAGTTAAAACTGCCATCCCCACCACCGGCGCTCCCCTAAGATTTGTCCAAGAGTTTCATGAACGTGAAAAGAACAAGTTCTTACATAAAGAGTCCCCAAACTTTTAGGAGACACTCAGAGCAAAATTTCTGCCCTTTGCTGAAACACAGGTAGAGGAGGTGTTTTTGGCAAATTAATGACAACACTTTTAAAGGCATCTTTGTGTGGGTTGTGTGGTTTTATTAGAGTACACTGTGTGTGAATAGAAGGGGGCTCTAATCTCGTGCAGTTTTTCTGGTTTGTGTTAATTTCTACTTTTTCCCATTATTTAGTAGTTCCGTGGCACGAATGACAGTTGGGGGGGGTGCATCTTTGTTTTCCTTTTCCTTTTTCACTGCAAGGATTCAATTTGTCTTCTCTTCTTCTATGGATGGGAATGATCGTTTGTCACAAACGACTGGACAATTGTATTGTGCAAGTGTTCACATTTTAGAATAAGATAACTGGATTCATCTTGCCTTTTTATTTTCTGTATTTCGGATGCTGTGACACCTGGGGCCCAGCTGACTGCCCTTCCTGGGGTTGACTAATTCCTAGAAATAGCAAACAGCTTACCTGGGAGTGTATCTTTCAAACACAAAACAACCGATCAAAGCCGACACTGCAACCACCCCCTCTACGGGGCTCTCACCCCCAGGGCCACTATTCACCTGCTCTAATCACACCAGGACCAGGTACCAGACAACTAGGGGTGGCCCCTGTGCCCAGAGCCCACAGAAATGATTCAGACTAGCCAGTCCTCAGCCTGTTACCCCACCTCACTCCTTTCTTCCCACAGAAACCACAGTGAAGGCTCTTGCTCACCCGTCCCCTCCCACTCCCTGCCTCCGGATGGACCCTGGAGCTATCCCACGTGGCCCTGTAGGCCCCCTCCACCTTGACAACAGTAACAATCTTTTCCATGGCCATCGTCTCCCGACCTGTTGGCTTCACCACACCTGAATAATAATAAAACCTACGTTTCAAAATAATAAGCTGTGTGCAGTGCCTGGTAAGTAGTAGGTGCACACGTGTAGGAGTATCAGTGACGTTTCCCTTCTCTCCTCAAGCCCCTCCCACCACTTGAATTCCACAAGCTCTTGGACTCTGGCTTTTGTGCCCAAGTTCCCCATAAGAAGTAGGAAGGCTACAGTCTACTTCTCAAAACCTTAACTCTGCCCCCGATGATGTGACAAAAGCCATTCCCACACTCCAAAACCTCCTCCGAAAGCTTAAAACCTTGGGATTGGCCTTATAGCCCTGAGTTATCTTCATAATAAATTATGACCTAACACAATTTGGTTGGCCTCTAACTTATATGTAATATATATAGTGTATATATATTATATGTATAACTATGTGTAGTGTGTGTTAGTTGTATATTATATATAATAAGTATTTTCTATATATATAGTAGACTGAATGTATTCCCTCCAAATTCATATGTTGAAGCCCTAATCCCCAGGGGGATGGTATTGAGAGGTGAGACCTTTGGGAACTAGTTAGGTTTAGGTGAGGTCATGAGGGTGGAGCCCCCATGATAGGATTAGTGTCCTTATATAAGTTATACTTATATATATATATATATACATATATATATATATATATACACATACTTATATACTTATATATACACTGCTGCCAGATTCATCTTCTTTCATGAGGAGCTTGGATACCTCAAACATCTGCCCAGAAGTAGAGACCCATCCTAACCATCAAGGCTCTTCAGAAGATGGCCTCTACGTGTATCTGTAAATTGTAAAAGGCTACACAGATACGTGTCACCTTTGTTATTGTCTTTATCACAGCCCTCCTTCATCTTTGCTCATGAAATTTAAGCAAAACTTAGCACTCGTTTCCATATCTTTCCTTCCCTGTAATTCCCATGACTACTTCCACAGTAACTTAAGAACCTGCTGTTCCCCCTGTAGACTAAAGCTTCCTGATACTCCACCTGCCTTCTCTCTATCATCACTTATATGTTACTTTCAGATTCTTTTTTTTTTCCCCAACACTAATTATGTCACTCAGTTACCCAAGAACAATGGTTCCACTCTACTTAATTAAGGACAAATTTCTTTTCCATTCTTTCCTCTCAGTAATTTCTTTTATGCATTCTGCACTCCAACCAAATTCCAGAATGTACTGCTCACTTTCTGCTCTCACATCTCTGGAATTCCCACACACACCATCCTTCACAGAAATATTAAACTCTATCTTATTAAAGAGTCCTTTCTGTATCTCTCCAACCAAGCACAAGGCTTAGAACTCCGGTAGCCCATTTTCATGTTCATTTATCCTGTCACGTTTTTATTGAGCACTTCAGTTCCTGCCCATGAGTTTATTCCCAGAGAGACCGATTAAACACGATAAAGTTCTTCCACATACAATATTTCTAAATGGTCCAGTGGTCTAAGCGGTCTTAACATCCCCACATATCATTGTGGAAACAAAGAGAATGAATGACCTGGTGAAATTCAAATCCAGTTATCTAAATTAATAACCAATTACCTTTTTGATCATCTTATTGAAAGCTGTGTTTGTATTCATTTATAAGTTTTCCAAATTATCCCTTCTAGGTATAAGTACTTTACGTTTGAGGTGATATGTATATTAAATATTAGATCCCCTACCACCATGTTTTTGCATGTAGCATTAGTTAAGTGAATGCTTGGTGCATTGAATTGAATTGTATTGATTTGATTTGAATTCTGGAGACTACCCATTTCTCATGATATATTTGCTAAGCTATTCATGGTCTCTTGTGATCTTTTGTTCTTTTCTACTTACCGGAAATATTTCTACTAAATATCCTCACCCCCTGGTGTGGATTGGCCAAATGTCTTCCTCTATTTGGTAGTTTGCTTGGCATCTCTAACTAGACTTACTCTGAGAGTTTTTCTCTCAAAACAGGCTGCTTTTTGTGCTGAATTACTTTACATGCTTTGTCGTCCATCAGTGTTGCATGCTTATGAAAACGTTGACTGAGCGAATTCTAACATGACATATGGTGAAATAACAGCAAGAAAACTATCGCTCATTTTCAATTCTGAGAAACTTCTGTGACAATAGATTAGAGATAGGATTGTTTGTAAAAATCAGAAGGCGATCTCTTTGGGGGCAAATTTAGATTAGAAACTGTAGACTTTAGTTTGGGCTCAAGGGAAGTACATACTTGAGACATGCATCTCTATTAGCGTAAATATTTGCCAACTTATCTTATGATTCCTAATTGGTTCAGCCTCAAATGAACTTGGATTTATGGTCCCCTTAGAGCACATACTACGTCAAAACTATCTAGAGTCATCCATGTCATCAGAGATCATATAATTTCTAACTCTTCTTGACTTGGGTTGGCTTCAAGGGCACCGGGCTAGCAGGTTATAACTTTGGCCAGATGGTGCTAGGGTCTGCGGATAGAAGGGCCCTTATGGAAAAGACATCAGAATTTCAACCTCATGTCTCACTCCATGCCAGCTTCTTTCAAGTTCTTTTTAAAAATGTGACTGGTGTTAAGCCATCAGCCAACACAATTTCAAACAAATTAAACACATTTCTTAAGGAAAATGAAAATTGCAAGATTGTGAGTGTATGTTGTACCGCGAACAGATGTGGCGAGAAAACATTCATTGATGGCCGTGTGGCTGGTGAAAGGAGGGAACCAAAGTCAACAGCAGGAGCTTCCGAAAGAGAAGAGGCTGGAGAGAGAGAAGCAACTTAAAAGGGAGAACTGTTTGTTCTATGCCTCAATATTATAATCCGGAACAGTAAATATTCCTACTGAAATGAGTGGGAGATATGACCAATTAGAGAGTGAGGAATTTAGCCTTTGATTTACTTTCCCTTTGATACAGAATCATCGTTGCCCACAGCAGGTATGAATTTTATTAATGTAATTTGCCATTAGTTCAAAAAAGTCATACATTTCCTTAAAATAAACTCATTTTCAAAACTGAAAGAACATTTCAAGCCTTAAAAATGCAAATATGTTTTAGTTTGGCTGCATTCACAAATTCCTAGAATCAATCAGCCGAGAACAGAGTAATTCTATTACTGAAGAGGGAACTGAAAGCATGCAAGTTAAAACCAGGATAAAAAATAAAATGTAAAAGGAGGCTTACAACGTCTACGGAAGCCTCTTCCTGATAGGACTATGACATTTTAACACGTTAACTATAACACGTGAATAATATTAGTATTTAGTATAAGACTATTTTCTTTGATAGAACATAAGACACTTCAACTACTTCAGAGATGAACTTGGTTTATTAAGCAATGCATGTCCTGGATCTGGTTAAGTCATAACAATAATAATTTACATGTGATAACATTTTCCATTTTACAAATTGCTTTTATAAACCTTATCTCATGTAATACACACACACACACACACACACACACACACACACACACACACACACACACACACACACACACACACCCTTAAGATGTAAGTGGCATGGGTACAATTATTCTCATTGCACAGATAAGGAAACAAAGGTCTCAAATTGAAGAGCCAGTGAGAGGCGCCTGGGGAACTCAGGGATGCTATTGGACCCACACTTTTCCCAACAGGAAAGCATAGCTTTCACTCTCTTCTCTACCATTTCTAAGCTGGTTGAACTCGGGCAAATTACATACCCTCTCTGAGCTGCCCAGCTTTTCCCCTGGACAGATCCACTGGAAGGATGCGTCTAAAGCACGTAGTACAGGAATTCCCTGGAGTCTTAATTCCCAGTGATTAAGACTCTGTGCTTTCACTGTGGAGGGCCCGGTGGGGGTTGGCCCCTGGTGGGGGAACTAAGATCCCACAAGCCGGCATGGCCAAAAAAGATAAATAAATAAAAAATAAAGTGTGTAGCCTAATGACTATTAGCTATTGGGAATGCTCCATCCTTTGGAGATGATGAGTCAGGTCAAAGTCATATTATCTTTGGTGCAAAGTTGGGTGATTGATTCCTAGATAGAAAGCAGAACTTTCTGCAATGTGACTCTGTCCACGTAAAGAGCACCATGGACACGTGTAGACTCCTATGAGAGCTACCTTACGGTGCAAAGCTCCAAGGGCATCTGGGTGCCTGCAGTCTGCATCATTTGTGCTTTGAGAAAACCGCAGGTGCCTTGGAGGAAATAGAGAAGGTAAATAGGTTGCAGGCTGAAATACAAAACCTAGCACTAAAACAAACAAAAGAGAGAGTCAAGGGTCCACCCAGAAACTGCTGAGCCAAAGAAGACTTCCTGGAGGAGACCACACGAGCTTTAAAGGTGCATCTTTATGGTGTGACCGTGTCATGTGGCAGGTATCATAGGAGAGTCCCAGCTCGGACTTCAGTGAATGCTCACACCACTTGCAGAGGTTGAAAGATAAGATACCCCCACCGTATTGACAAAATGCTGGGAAAGCTCCCTTCCTCCCACCCCTGCCACAGGTAATGTGGTGGATGTCAAGTTTCCGTAATTTTAGAGGCAGCATTATCTTCCAAGAGTGTCTATGATGCTCTTACTATTACCATTTAAAAAGCCCTTCCTTGCAAACAAACGGGATTGCATTCAAGGGGTGATTAAAATGGAATGGGGTGTGTGGTGCTTGTCTAAATGTAATCTAACTAGGCTATTCATTTAGTGAGGAGTCTAATTACTAGCTCTATAATTACACTACTCAAGAAAATTGTTTTAGTGATGGTTTTATTAAACTAACTGGAGACAATTTTTGTGCCAACATGAGCAGAACAAATGGAATTAAATTTCAAAACAGGGGCAAAGGAAAGTTACCCTGGAGAAGAAAACCTCATGAGCTGTACTGTGGATTTGAAAATTGGTTCAGAGAGGAGTACAGTTGGAAAAGAAACAGGCTTACAGTGCAACAGGAGAGATTTAGGTAGCCATTAAGCAAAACTTCCTGACTTAGATTCTCAAGAAAAGAATTTGCAAGGGAAGCTTCATAGGTTCTAACTCTCAGATTTAAGTGGATCTACGATGATTCTTTCTTGCTTATTCGACATGAAATCCAACTCCAAGTGTGGTCCCCAAACCGCCATCAGCATAACCTGGGAGCTTGTTAGAAATTCAGCATCTCAGACTGAATCACAATCTACATTTTAAACGAATTCTCCAGGTAAACATTTGCACATTAAAATGTGAGAAAGACTTGCACAAATGACCAGCTTGTGGTCGCAAATTGAAATTTTTTTCCTGTTTTTAAATGCAACATATGCTCAGTAAAGAAAAAAAAAAACGTGCCCAATAGTATAAGCAGGAAAAAAGTACCTGTAATCTTATCACTTGGAGAGAACATCTGTTAAAATTTTGGTGATTTCTTTTCCAGGCTGTTGTTACACATATATATGTTTTTACATTTTAAACTCAGCCTATAGACACAGTTTTGCCTTTTTTAAATTTAATGTTATAAATGTTTTCTATATTCTAACAAAGTCTTGTTGACGTTTGTCTGCATCCTACCTTATGAGTGTACTAATCCATTGTTTAAAATGGAGAGTTTCTTTTTGTTGCCATATTATAAATAATCCTTTGGTGAAAGTGTTTATATATAAAGTTAATTTTTTCATCAGGGAAAATTCCTGAATGATCTCTTCTAATCATAATATTTCTTGAAATAAGGTAAATTTTTAAAGAAGCCTTTGAACTCAATTTCCTGAAAGTTTTTGGGGGTGGAATAGGGTGCTAATTTGTTTATTTATTGGGGTTCCTGACAATGGTATGTCCTGTGAATGTTCACTCAGTTCCTCACAGGATGAGTCTGTTATATCAACAGGATGATCAGGTTAGATGTATGAAAAGACAATAATCCCTGGACCCAGACTGCACTGGTTTTAAGTTCTGCCTCGATCCTAGGGTTGTGTGACATGGCATAAGTTGTTATTTAACCTGCTTGGACGATAATCGTCACATTTGTAAAACTGTGTTTAATAATGCCTCCTTCACCGAGTTAATGAGTGCATCTTAAGAGAGATCAAAGCCCCTAGCACGAAGCATAGGGTCTGCCACGGAAAACAGTTCCATAAAAGGTAGATGTTATTTGTTTCCCTTTTTTTTTTACTGGTGAGTTGACCCCATACCAGCCATCTGTATGCCCGGAGAAGTGACAGATTGATTTTTACAGGAACCAGAATCATACCTGAGAACCATGTCTTTAAAAAAGTGTTGGGGAATTCCCTGATGACCTAATGGTTAGGATTCCGGGCTTTCACTGCTGTGGCCTGCGTTCAATCCCTGGTTGGGGGATTAAGATCCTGCAAGTCGTGGGCGCGGCCAAAAATAAATAAATAGAAGCATGTTGAACTTCACTTAGAGAAATTCAGCTTGGTCTCACTTTCTTCAGTTAATCCAAAACATTTCCATCAGGAAGCATGTGGATAGCCCACCCTTGAATGCTGCTTCTCGGCTGATGGATAAGCCTCTTGCAGCCACACTAGAACAGACAAGGTGGTCCGGGCAGAAAGAACAGGGACTGTTTCAAATGACTGGTTGCCTCAGCAAGTGGGTACAACTGGCATCTCAGACCTGGGGCCCTTATTTACCTCCTGTTGGAAATGAGAAGCTCTTGGTGGTGTAAAGTGAGTTTTGTCTAACTTCTCATAGCTGTAGGTACCTGACTTCCCGGCATGCTTGATTTTCAAAAGCTTATATCTCTTATTTACAATGAATAAGAATTGAAGTCCAGGTGATTTTCATATATAATAAATAATAATAAACAGTAAATAATGGAGAAAAGTTCAGGACATATGTTAAATTAAAAATCATGGGCACATATATGTTGAAATGTCAATAGTGAATTTATCTGGGCAGAGGTAGGGTGGGTAATTTATCATTATTATAAAAATTTATTATCGTTACTGTTAAATCTGTATTTTCCATGTGTCTAATATATATATGTGTGTGTGTGTGTGTGTGTGTGTGTGTATGTGTGTGTGTGTATATATATATATATATATATATATATATATATATATATATATCCCCACTGGTTCTGTTTCTCTGGAGAATCCTAATATACAAGGTAAGAGATTTAACTTAAGAAAAATAATCCCTTATAATAGAATTGTAAAGAGACACTCTATTAATTTATTAATGAGTCTTTCCACTGATTTTTGACCTTGAGCCAAAGGGCAGACTACTGAATCATCAGAGAATAAATTTCAGCTCCAGTGAAGTCTTTTTGTCATGTTCACCTGTGTGCCAAGACCCAGTTCAAAGGTGACGGCAGCAGAGGGCTTCCCCAGTGACAGTGAGAGGCAGATGCAAAGCATTAAATTTAATAGATGACATTCTTATTAATTGCATCTCATATATGATAGAGGCAGAAGGAGACCAGCATCACCTGCCAATACCATGTATTTCTCTAACAAATTAGCTTTGAGTGCACCTGTGCACTGACAACACTTCTATTCTGGGAATTCCTGAACCTATTCTCTCTCTAACCTCCCTGACCCCTTAAGACCAACACCAGAGTCCACACCCAGGTATGGGGCTCCAGGAAAGACTGAGCCAGCTCATCAGAATCCTTCCTCTGGCATTTAAAGCATGTGTGTTTCATCTAGTGTGACACCCATTAGAGGTAGAGGAAAGACACCAACATGCAACAGACCTCTGTCAGGAGCTCAGCTGGGAACTGGAGAGAGATCTAAACTGCCCGGCGCTGAAGCAGCCAAATATTCTGTAATAACCTAAATGGGAAAAGAATTTGGAAAACAGTGGATGCTGGTATGGCTATAACTGGATCACTTTGCTGTACACCTGTAACTAACACATTGCTGCTAATCAACTATACTCCAATATAAAATAAAAATTAAAAAAAACATATTGAGAGCTGAAAAAAATTTTTTTTAAAAAGAAATGAAATATTTCTTCCAAAAAAAAAAGCCTAAATGATAGAACTAAGCTTTTAATCATTTACTGTAATGATATTTATAAGCAAGAGGTAAAAACAGGAAAAGGCGCTGGCTCCTCACTGGCGGTTTTATAAACCCTGATACATAGTGGGAGGTGGGGGGGGTGGGGGAGGGAAGGCCAGGAGTGGTACAGGGGTGTCTAGAGCTGACTTTGGCTAAAGGCCCAGATAAAGAGACCTAGAAATGGAAACACCTGGGCTAGGAACACAAATATGCTTAAAAGTTGGCTGGCCAGAGGGGCCTGAGTCCTTGCCTGCAACTTCCTTGGTGCCTGTCATGCACTGGCCGTGCACCAAGTCTGGTGTGGACAGGGCAGCTTTCCGCAAAGAAGTCTTTGTAACTTTCCACGATTGGGCTGGGAAAATTACATAGGACTTTGGCCTGGACTTGACTCCTGAATCTCATTTACTAGCTATATGATTTGGAGCAACTGACTTAATGGCTCTGTGCCTCAGCTTCCTCTTTATGTAAATTATGGATAATATTTGTTACTTCGTAGGTTGTTGCGAATATTAAATAAGTTACTGCGTGTAAACTTCTTTTAAAATGTTTATAGAGAGCACATGACAAATTGCGGTCGTGAGTAGTGATCATGGTAGCAGTGTTATGATATTAACTGGTGCATTTTCCTTCCTCATGTTTCCACCATCTCTTTCTAGTTTCGATGACTAAGTAGCAGTTTGGGGCCTGTTTGCGTATTTTTGTTTGTTTGTTTTTCCCTCTGCTGTGACTATATTCTCACTCCGCCCACTTCGTGGATTCTGGAATCTTGCTAATCTGATTAGCGGAGTTCATCCACTCTTGTAGCAAGTGTTCACTGAGAGCGATTATGGGCTATAATCTCAAATATGCTGGGTCTTTTAAGCAACACAAACATTTATTGATTTGCTGAAGGAAGGTGTGTTGCTTCCCCTGTTTCTATGTGTTTATATGAAACCAAAAAAATAGTCAAGTTATGTCTCCTAGGTGAATACTTGATTTCTTTTTCCTTTTATTTTTCAAAAGAATACAAATAAAAAATTTTAAATATATTTGGTAGATTCTGTCTGGCACAAGCCCTTTCTCAAACTGACTCCCTGGATATTTGAGAGAGTAAATGCTTTCAAACAGACTTATTTTTGAATGTCATGGTTAGTCTATCTCAAGCCAGTTTCTTTTTTCTTTATAACTGAAGCCTGTTTTTCTTCAGGTGACCACTGCCAAGGGATTACAGTGAAGTCACAGTCATAATAACAGAAAGAATTTTTCTCTGATTCGTCACCCACCTGCAAAATTGCAGGAAGCCTGGCCTCGTTTTGTCCCTTTGACTCCTCAGGATTTAGTGCAGTGTCTTGTGTGCACGTGAACATGGGTTTCCTGGCCCCTCTGTGGTGTGTTTCTTTTCTGCAACGCCCGGTGGTGGTTCTTCAGGCCCAGCCTTGCTGCCCAGACACCCCCAGAGATCTCGTGTGGGCCATTTGGTTCTGCACAGGTATCCGCAGTCAGGACCAGCTGCATAATTTGCGGCGCCCAGTGCAAAATGAAAATGTGGACATCTTTTTTTAAAAAAAAAAAACTATTAAGAATTTCAAGATGGCAACAGCAAAGCATTAAACCAAGTGCAGGACCCCGCTAAGCACGGCACACAAGCCACATGCCCTGGAAGCTGTCCTGTCTGTACTTCTTTCTCATTCTTGAGTTTTGCCTACATTGATCTCTAGGTCACGGGCAGGACATCCTCTGCCCCTTCCACTGACTTGGAGGGTCACTGAACTGAAGAGCAAAATTGCATCCTACCCCCTACTTTGCTCTGCGTGCTTGTTTTAGTTCCCACAGCAGTGTCACCTGGTGCCTTTGGTTTCTGACAATTTCACAGTTGTGGAACCCGCATGAATGCATGGGATGGGGTGGAGGTCAGTATGAGCAGCTCACACTGTGCTGCCTTAACATCTCCCCAGCCTCCTAACAGGCCCCGCCTCCTGCAGGCTCAGACCTACTTTCTGATCACTTTCCACAGTTTTCACCCCCTGAGGCTTTTCCCTCCCATGTTAGGCTGTGTTTCTGTAAGGAAAACAAGAAATGTTAGTATATTCCTATTAGTACTCTTACTAATAGGAACATTATTCCTTGTATAATAATGAGTATTAGCATTCAAACTTATGGTTATCAAAGGGGAGAGGGTTGGGAAGAGATAAATTGGGAATTTGGGGTTAAGAGATGCACGCTATTGGGCTTCCGTGGTGGCGCGGTGGTTGAGAGTCCGCCTGCCGATGCAGGGGACGCGGGTTCGTGCCCTGGTCCGGGAAGATCCCACATGCCGCGGAGCGGCTGGGCCTGTGAGCCGTGGCCGCTGAGCCTGCGCGTCCGGAGCCTGTGCTCCGCAACGGGAGAGGCCACAGCAGTGAGAGGACCTGCGTACCGCAAAAAAAAAAAAAAAAAAAAGATACACGCTATTATATATAAAATAGATAAACAACAGGGACCTACTGTATAGCATAGAGAACTATATTCAATATCTTGTAATAACCTATAATAGAAAAGAATCTGAAAATATATATATATTCAGTATATATATAATTGAATCATTTTGCTATACATCCAAATCATTGTAAATCAACTATACTTCAATTTTAAAATGCAAACAATTTTTTTAAATAAAAAATAAATAAATAAAGAATATTAGTATTCAACAGTTATAAACTACATTTGGAAACTCTAGTATTCCCAGCACAATGTTAGGTACTGTGATAATTACCAAAAATGTATAAGACACAATCTGTGCCTACATGGATCTCATGAGAATCTGTCTGGGGGCTCAGACTGCCCCAACATGTCCCCTGGCTGCTCTGTGCAGACACACTTCTCCCATCCATAGCATACCAGCTGGGAAGCGCCAAGGTAGACCACCGCCCAGTCTACCTGCCCATCAGGCCAGCTTTGTTTGCTTAGCCCACTATGATGGACTAAGAAAACCCCGCTCGCTCGTGACATTAATTCCTGGAGATATGTGATCCCTTTGCTGTTTATCTGGAACTAAATACTGAGTTAGTTGGGGTGTGGGAGATAATCCAATCAAAGCCATAGCCAGCCTGCTTGACCTCCTGACAGGACTATTCTCAGAGATCATGGGTGTTCATTTCTGAGTCAACTCTCTTCCAAGAAAGCTATGATTATTTGAAACAAGATTTATGAAGCATAGAAATTCGGGGGTTACTATGTCAGCTCTTTGTGGATCGTGCAGAATTATTTGCTACCACGGTTTTCCCCAGCTTTATACCTAGTTCAATTTTAAATTACTCAAGAGATGGTGAAATAAATTTGTCATCACTGAGCTGTGTATTCATCCACGTGACCATGCAGCAGGGGCAGTTTGTCCTGTCCGCCTGGAAAGCAAATGCACAAAAGACAAAAACGTAAATACAAACTGAACAGATTCCTGGAAAAATGACAGTGAATGCTCGTCCCATAATAAAGACAACGTAACGGACTTGGACTGCAAATAAACAGAATTGTGATGATTAATTTAGCCAAGTACTCAAGATTCACTAGGAAGTAACAGTGAATCTCAAAGCCTCAATCAACAAGTACTTTATTTTACTAGTGTATTCATTGTTTTTCAGGAGAGATTAGGTTCCTGAGTAAAACTATTGTGCTTTTTATACAGCTTTGATATTTTTGCCCCAAAGTCTTTAGAGGCACAGGGTGTAGACTTTTCCCTCTGGGAAAAATAGCCATGGGGCAGTAATATCCCAATCTCCTGAGCGCTGCTGTCAGCCCACTAAATTGTTCAGACGTCTCTCTACACCCCGAGACAATGAACTCCTTGTGGGCGGCAAGGATGATGTTTTATTCACCTCTGTGATGAAGGTTTCTTTGCAGGTCCTCAGAAACCTGCAAAGAAACTGCATGTAAGAGCACTCAAATATTGGTTGAATAAATTAATGAGAGAATGAGAACTGTCTTTTAAAAATATGCCATATTTTTGGGATTGTAAAAGAATCATTAGAGAGAATTTTTGAATGCTTTATTTAAATCATGGAACCTTAGGAATTGGTAGGATCGTTTCACATTCGCCCTCTTTAAGCAAAATCACTTTTACAAGAAATGGAGACAATGTTGGGGTCTCTCATTCTACGTGGTTAAAAGCTATCAAACCTAAGTGTAAAAGAAAAATTAAATTTGTAAAAGCTGTGGTATATATGTGAGAAAAAATATATATAGTTTTCTGTATACAAGTCAAAAATGAAAGTAATATTATTTCTATCTCGAAGGTTCTTTTTTTTTTTTTTTTTTTTTTTTTTTGCGGTATGCGGGCCTCTCACTGCTGTGGCCTCTCCCGTTGCGGAGCACAGGCTCCGGATGCGCAGGCTCAGCGGCCATGGCTCACGGGCCCAGCCGCTCCGTGACATGTGGGATCTTCCCAGACCGGAGCTCGAACCTGTGTCCCCTGCATCGGCAGGCGGACTCTCAACCACTGCGCCACCAGGGAAGCCCTCGAAGGTTCTTTTTAATCAGGTCTGGAAAGAGGGCCTAATCAAAGGTATTTTTGAGAGTTTACTTTCCAGTATGACTCAGATAGTTTAGTATAGATGAAAAAACTTGAGCTAGAGTCAGGAAATTGGTTCTCACTTATTAAGTTTCTCTGTGACCTTCTAAATATTTGTGCAGAATAGGTTATTAATTATCAATAATAATTGATCTTAATTACTTATTAATAACTATTAATTATGTTATTAATTATATTATCTATAAGTAATTATTCAGTTGTTAATAATATGCATTATTGAGAATAATGCATTTGTTATTAATTAAAAATTCATGTTATTTAGTTCAATAACATTTACAAATATTTATTAAAATAAATTGTAAATATTGTGCAAAGCATTGTGCTCGGTGGGCCATCAAATCTTTCAGCATCTCAGTTTTCTAATCTGTGCAAAGTTATAATAATAATAGCTGTCTAGCTCATCCCATAAGAACGTTCTGACGTGATATTGAAATATCTTGAAAATAAAGTTGCTAGTGTCTATATGTAAATTATCAGCATGATTATTAAATCGTCTTATTTCCAGCTGACAGCTTTGAACCTGCCTGAATGACCTGGTGACTTGTGAGTGGAGTCGTGGTAGAGCCTTTTGATGTCAGCACAGATATTTTCCTCCTGTTCTGATCTGGTTTTCTCTTAGTGCTTCTGATTCTTTGTATTAACTACAGTGACTCAGATGGGTTGATAAATTCTCCAAGTAGAAAACTCATTTTTCCTGCCTACTAAATTTACTCTGGCCCCATGATTCATTCTAGACATGTCAGACCACATGATAAGAAAATTGGAAAAGATCTCATCTATCGAGTCCAAAATTGCAGTGAATTAGGGGGTCATGGAATCAATTTAGTGGGTTGTGACCAGACTGGACTAGAAAATATCAGAGTTCATTTCACATAGTAGGGCTAAGCATTGTTCTGTTTCAGTTACATGCATGTGCCACAGTGTGAAACACATTTCTGATTATCAAACATCTTTGAAAAACACAGATAGTTCCATTTCCATATCTGACAAATGCAAATCATGAAGTCAGAAAAGTAAAGGGTTAGGTCATCTATTTAGACACATCCAGGATAAAAATTCTAAGGTACAAACTTCCAGTTTAGTTTTTTTTCCATCTTGAAGACCTGGCATGAGACAATAGCAAGGACAGTGAAGACACAAGTTCAAATCTGGCACTTAAAAATGGTGCGACTTTGTGCAAGTTGCTCACTTTGTAGGCTTCATTTTTCTCATCTCTAAGGGTTAATAATGCCTGTCCATTTCCTCACTAGATAATTGGGAGAATTGTATGATACAGGTGAAAGAAAAAATGCAGAATAAAAAATCTACAAGTCAACTCTATCTATCTATTAAATATATTAGTATAGCTAGATAATATGTTTATTGTATATATTCTTTCCCCTAGACAGGTTTTTTCGTACTTAGCTCCTCCTTCCCTTCTGCTCCTTAATTTGTTTCTTAATTAAGCCATTCTTTAGCCTTCTCATCATTCTCTATTTTTGAACATCATTCACCAATAAATGTCATTGTTTTGCGTTGCTAGCATGTCATCATTTTAAAGGAACTTCTCCTTAGATTATCTCACTTGAAATGCTTAAAAATGCATAATAAGTTGAAAAATCCCACATATATATAAAAGTGGAAGATGGAATATTTTTGGCCAATCTACTATTTCAACAATTTCTTGCTCCATCCAATTTGTCTTCAAAGTAATTAAGTAATTACTTTTGACCAAATCACGTTCAACCTGATTATTTCTAATCACATTGATAGTTCTATTGGAATTGTCATATAGTGATGACATCGACTCTAAAATCATTGGGTTTTCTCCCAGTCTACACCTGCTCATTTGGTCAATCACCTTCTAATGAGCTGCTTCTCCAGATCACTATGAAATCGATCTGGACTGCTGCCTTCAGGTCAGCCTTGCATCCCTCATCTGACCTTCTGCAAGATGCCACCTGCCAGATATGATATCAATACCATACTCACGTGGTACTGCCAGTGTGGCAAAGGAGATACCTCGTTCCATTTCATTAAAGAAAAAAAAAAATAGTAGCTTCCTCAGTCTTCACCAAGAGCAGAGTTGTGGAGTCTCCCCTGCATCATTCTCCCACTGTTGGCATCTTTCGAAGTCTACGTTGTGTTGAGACCAGGAATGTGACTGTGTGACACCTCGGACAGGCTGTAATTTGCAGCTTCGACTCCAAGGAGCTGTTCAGAGGCCAAGGCTGTCCCTTTGGGTTGGGCCTTCAGATAGAGCCACGTGGAGGGGACGCACCTGAAGCACCCGTCCACGAGTCTGCTTCAATGGGAGTGTGACAGTAGGGAGGGTTTCCTTCATTGGGACAACAGCACTGCCTTGTGGGAAATGCACTGATCCCTTGGGTGGTAAGGAGGTGGCTGGAGTGTTCCCCAGTGGGCAGGCTTTCGAAGGTGTCTCGGTCCAGCTAGCGGGAGAGAGTGTGTTCTGCAGATTGGGTACTCAAGTTTGGGGTGGAAACCAAACTGTTTGAACCATGGAGAAGCCAGTGAGTAAGGCCACCACTGGGCCTCCTTTTCCACCCTGTCCCCAGAGAATGTGCAATCTCACTCCCAAGTAAGCACTGATCAAATACTTCACTGATATGATTTTAAATAAATGCCAAAGGATCAGCTGTTTAGAGTGCCCATCGATGTCGTGCTCCCTCTGATTACAATAATTATTAAAACAAATAATTACAGCTGTCACTTTAGACCTGAATCTTTTAACTGGATCTTAATGAGAAAAACTTTACCTCAGTTTATCTACAGCTGTTAACTTGTGTAAAAAGCACTTACATGTGTATGATGGAGTCGCATCACACAAAGACTTCATGTATAACCTGATCTTCACACCCAGTGAAGGTGGAGGTCACTCTCCCCGTACCCCATTTAATACAAGGAGTTTTATATTTATCTTAAAGATGGACTGGGTTGAATGCTCAGGTATCTACATAAATATTTTTCCTTTTGCTCTTTCCTTTAACCTAGTTTAGGATGTCTTAACTAGTTGGTGTGTACAAGAATTAGCACATGTGATTATATACACAAAACTATGAATTCTGTAGCTTATGAGCATTTAAAGGAATTTTTCGAGGATCATTTTGATTACATCTGGTTGCATTTGATGCTCTGACCTTAGTATCTAATCATGGCTCATGCTTAAAATAGAATATACTTGGGTTCATTTGCTCATCTGTTCATTTATTCAACTAATACTTACTGAATATGCTTAAGTGTCACAAATCAGGGAAGGTCCTGGGGAAACAAACACATAAGATATTGCCCTGCTCCCACGTTGCCCAGGGTCTAGTACGGGAGCGAGGTTTGTAGTCAAAACCATGCAACCCAATTTGTAACTGCCCACTGACTTTTCAGTGAGTGACGGCCATCAGAGTTGGGGGGGGCGCATATGGTAGGGGGTCACCTGGGGACAGTGTGATGTCTCACAGAAGCCAGAGCACCCAGGAACAAATGTTCCAGCCCCGGCCCCGTAAGCCCCCAGGTCCATCCATACATCCCATACTTTCTACTCCATAAAGAATAGCTTCCTATGGATTTGCAGATAAAGTAATTGCCCCAAACTTTTGTGTGCTCACAATCTAATTTTATTGTTTTTCTGCCTTTACCTCACTCTAAACTCTTGCTCTGTGATGTCCAGCTTTGACTTCACATCTGACTGGTTTGGATGTGGTGTTCCCAAGGCCATAAGTGTCTCCCTGGTTCCTGGCCTCAGTGGCCCCCATGGACTGTAGTGTCAGCTCACTCATCCAATCTTCATGTTTCCTGTTTTCTTTCTGTTTTGGGCAGCTTTTGTTGAGGTAACAAGTAAATTGAATATCTTCAGATATCCCAGATATCTAGGTATCTTTTATTTTCCCAGCATGAACTTTGTATTTTAAATTTATCTTAGTGTCTTTTATCCTCCATAACTTTTGATGGAGTCAAATGTGTCAGTATTTTTCTCTATATTTTTAACTTTGTGTGTGTGTTTCTTATGGCCTATTTTTTTTTGTTTCTTTTCTGGGGCCTGTTTAGAACACCTTCTCTACACTATACAGTAAATATACTCTCTTGTATTTTCATTTCTTTTACAATTTTGCCTTTATTCCAACTGGAATTTGTTTTGGTAAATGATAGGTGCCAGAATGATACTTTTGCTCTTTCAAACAGATGATCAGTTGTCTCAGAATCATTTATAGAATAAGCATCCTTTCTCCAAATGCCACCTTTTCCGTTGTCTAATTTCTCTTACACATGTGAGTCCGTTTCTGAACTTCCTGTTCTGTTCCATTGATCTAATGTCCTGTGGTTACAACAAAGCTTTATGGCTTTATCGTATGTTCTCAGATCTGGTAGGGCTGCTTTCCCCTCTTTGTGTTGCACATTGGTTTCAGTTAGTCAGTTTTCCAAAAAATGATGGCAGGATTTTAAGTAGAATTGCACTGAATTGATAGATGGATTTGGGGCAGGTTCAACACCTTCACAATTTTGGGTTTTCCCAAAAGTTTCTGATATTTAAAAATAGCTGCATCACCCTCGGTCACATTATCCTCTTTATTTCCTTCTCAGCACTTGTTATTATTTTACATTGTTGTGTTATTAATTGGTTGCCTGGTTTATTGTCTGCATCTCTGTCTAGAATAAATGCAGAATTTACCAGGCCTGGAACAGAGCACAGGACATAGTAGGTACTCAGTAAATACTAGTTCAATGATTGAATGAAATACCCTTGGATTTCCAAACGACTACAGACCTCAGTTTGAGAAATTCAATTTTTTTACTTTCTTGTTTGGTTGGTATCCACCCCATTGCCCCACTATCCTCATCAAACCGAGAAGGCCAGGTTACCGAGCGTGCAGCTTCTGCTTGGTCTCACTGCCACCTTGCATTCATCCCCCAGGTTTGCCCCAAGGTCGCCCCTGCTGCGTCACCTCCTGGCTCCCTGTAGTATCCTTTCAGGCCCTTTGAAGGCTGTTCTCCTTCTACCCAGGCCTGCAGTGCTGCTTCCCAGGGAGAAATTCATTCTCCACTCTTTTCTTTTTCTGTTTCTCCCCCAAAACACTTTATCTAGACTTACCACTTTGATTTCCACCTAGATACTGATGACTCCCAAATCTGTTTTCCTGGGCTGTATCTCTTTTCTGATTCCCAGGCACATGGCTATGACTACTTGCTGGACATTTGCACATAGAAATCTGAAAGGAGTCTTGATAACCTGTTGGTACAAGTCAGACTAAACACCAGTCCCAAGACGCAGCTCCCTCCCACTCCCCTCCTCCTTTCCCATTAGTCTCTACGCAGATGGAAGCCTCCTCTTACCCGACCCTGGCTTCAATCCCAGAAAACCAGAAACCAGCCAGAAGCTGCTGCCATCCTCCGTCCATTTCTCCTCTGCCAGCCTCTCTCTCAGATCCCTCAGTTTTTCTCAAATACACACCACTTCCCCATCCGCACTGCCACTACCATAATTTCCTATTTCTTGACCAGATTTCCTCAATAACATTCTAATTGTTTCCTTTCATCTAAAGCAACCCCCTCCAATCTTTCCAAATCTTACCATGTCTCTGTTTTTCTGAAATCCTGGTGGCCTGGGACCTGTGGGCACATTTGTCACGTGTGTTCTACGCTGGCCCTACCATGTTAGTGTTCGTCTTAATCTACTTCAAATACAGTGTTTTCAGGGCTGGAACCACCTTCATCAGAACTTGAAAACTTCCTAGAGAAGCACAATTGTGACTAACAGTCAAGCTGCCTGGTGTACCTCACGGACTTCTGGTTAGCTGCCTACTTGTAAATCACTTCATTTGTATTTTTCTCATTGGTAGCACTGGATAAATTCCAATTAAGAGTTTAGTAATAGATTAACCAATGATTTCAAAGAGTTTATAAATTTATGCTGAACCAATGAGTGTATGTCTAAAGAAGGAAATCCCCCCCAAATTATTCATCTGTGTTGCTTACTAAAGAGAATATTAAAAATAACATCCAGGGACTTCCCTGGTGGCGCAGTGGTTGAGAGTCCGCCTGCCGATGCAGGGGACACGGGTTCGTGCCCCGGTCCGGGAAGATCCCACATGCTGCAGAGCGGCTGGGCCCGTGAGCCATGGCCGCTGAGCCTGCACGTCCGGAGCCTGTGCTCCGCGACGGGAGAGGCCACAACAGTGAGAGGCCCGCGTACCGCAAAAAAAAAAAAAAAAAAAAAATTAAAAATAACATCCAGGAACGCAGCTTTGTGAAAGTGGTGGAAATTAGATGGCCTCATTTCAAGTCTCGAGTCTTCCGTGTCCCTAACAAGGATTTTACACAAGCAACCTCGGTTCTCCTTTTGCTCAACTGATGACCAGGACCTAAATAATAATCTATAGCACACGCTTGGTAAATCTAAATTTGCTGAGTTCTTAAGAACTGACTAGCTTCGATCAACTTTCACCAAAACTTTATTATGTTAGGAAATGCAGGAAGGTCTGATCAAAAAATCAGTTCTGGTTTACTGGGGGATGTATTACTGTGGTATTTTTTTCCCCAAATCTTATTCACCTTCCTAATGATGGTTTCTTGGGGTTATTGTAAGATTAGTTAACATGGTTTGTTTTAATTTTATTGAAGTGTAGTTGATTTACGATGTTGTGTTAATTTCTACTCTACATCAAAGTGATTCAGTTATACGTATATGTATATTCTTTCTCATATTCTTCTTCATTATGGTTTATCACAGGATATTGAATATAGTTCCCTGTGCTATACAGTAGGACCTTGTTGTTTATCGAAGCTATATATAATTGTTTGCATCTGCTAATCCCAAACTCTCAGCCCTTCCCTCCCTCTCCCCCCCCCCACTTGGCAACCACAAGTCTGTTCTCTGTTAGTTAACATGTTTTGAATAGACACAGATGACAAAGTGGTAAAGCCAGAAGTACCGCTTGACCACAGAAGATGCTGAGCTTTCAATGAGAAAAGTCCACAGGTGGATAACTGATTATTGCCACTCTGGAATGATGACGAATTCCTTCAAAACTGAAAAGAGAACAATGTATATTTCACATCGTGGAGGGAGCTTAAAGTTCCTGGAATGATGAGCTGTTGCCCCAAGTCTTGACAGTATCTTGCGTCTTGGAAGAGAACCAGTGTGTCGTCAGCCAAGACACACACTCTATATTTCCTCCTGTTATATCTGCCTTGAAGGCTGATGAAACCCAGAGCAAATCCATCCCGAGACTGGAGTTAATCCAGGAGACTTTCCTTCTGCTGCTGCAAATCAGGCCTCACATCTGGGAAGGTAGTGCTAGTTACAACGAATGAGATCACACATCTGACCATTTTATTAGAATCCCTCTTCTAATGTTCACAAGTGGGGAGGGAGGTTAAGTTGAAATTAAATGGAAACCTCCTCCCTCCGTACCGATTGCAATATCTGATAATACCCTTGACATTCTTAGTGCAGATCAATCGCCTGGTACTCAGAGCCCAGCTTTAATAGGCAATAACTCGTGTAATTTTAGAAGAGATTCAGTGGCAGGAAAATAAACCAGATTAACAGTCTTTGACTAGAGGTCATACACATCAATTTCACCATTGACCAGGTTCTAAGAACCAGATTTAGAAGAATATTGGTCCCCACTAGTGATAGTGGGCAGTGTCACGACAGCCACCACACTCTGCATCCTGCATCGCAGGTGGTCTCTCTATATAAATATAAATCAAGAAGATGTACAATGCAGGAGAAATTCACCAGCCTTAAAGTCAGTCCTTCTTTCATGAAGTGAGTAGACAAGCCCATAGGAATGAGAACGTTCCAATATGATATCATAATTCTCCTTTGTTTCTAATTTAATCTTAAAATAAATTTACATAACATGTAGTATTTGCTGCTTTCCAGAGGAAAAAAAAGGATGCATACGAATTAACACATGTGGATATACAACTTAGATCACTTGATCATTAGCACGTGGATGTGATGCAAATACATGACCCAAACTTTTCAAATTAAAACCCTTATCAGTGGTAAAGATAATAAAAATGATTAACTGAAACATCCTGTGTGTAAAACATTACATTTATGTCTTCTCATCTTCTAAAACTTCAAACTTTTATTATCTATGTTTTATAGATAAGGACGCCGAAAGTCAGTGAGATTAAATCCATTGCTTTAAGTCACCCAGCTTGTCGGTGATAGAACTGATATTTGACCCAAATTATATACTTTACACCATGTTGCAGACATAGGTTTTTAATAAGATAATAAACTTACAGCTCCCACTTCTCTTGAGTTCAGCCCTGACCACTGTGAGCCCAATCTGTCGCTCAAAGCAGCAGCAATTAAAAGACACAGAGTCTGTGCCTCTGGGGGGGTGAGGACCAACGCTATTTGTTACCCAAGATCCGTCCTTTATGGGAAACATGGATCGTCTATACTGGGGTGACAAGGCCAACACCAACTTTGCCAGACAGAGGAAGCAGAGATCAGGGGATTATTGTTCAGAGCAGCGGGGTCCTGGCCAAGTTGGGGCAGCTTCTAAGTAGGTAAAGATGCCCTGGGAATCCAGGGGTGGGAAATTGATAATCAGCTTCAGTCTTCACCTAAAATGAGGTTGAAGACTTGGCACAAGGTCAGTGAGAGGCTATTCAGCCAGAAATGAGAAGGCAGAGGGTCAGAGGTGGAATCAGGAGTTCATGTGAGTGTCAAAGGGGAGTGAGGTCAGAGACAGATCGGTTTACCCCAAAGAGAGACCAGCCACGTGGTCACCCTGGAGATGAGTTTGGGTTACGTATTATACAGATTTTTTTCAATATGGGAAGTGGGTCACTATCTGTACATATGTATGTGTGTGTGTATATATATATATATTCATATACATATATATTCATTTATTTTTTGTTTAATCACAGAAGGGATTAGTGCAAAGGCCTAGCAAGAAAATTGCTCTAATCTTCTACCTGAGTTACCATCCAGGAGCGAGGGGAGTGGTAAACTCATCCAGTCCCACCCTGTATTATAAGGCAAATGATGCATTCTAATTAAAGGTAAACTTTCTATTAGCATTTCCAGGGGAGCAAGTACTGCCTGGTAGGGGAGTTTCCTAGGAAGGAAAATACTGGAAACGCTCTGAACTATCCCCTCCTCACTCACCCTCATACTTGTCTCTGCAGAGAGATGGAGCAGAGAATCCACTTCTAGAAATTGAGGAATCACAGAAGTAGAAAGGATGCCAGAGATGACTTAGCCCCATCCATGTGCTTTACAAATGTGGACACAAGCTACAGAGGAGCTGTTTTGTGCAGTTAATTCATAGTGATAGGGCTGGAACACCCTTCTTTTTGACTCCCTGTCAAGTTCTTTATTACCTGCGTAAGGCAACATCAGGTTCTGGGGACAACAACTTAGAAAAAGGAACACCAACGGAGAAGGTCTTCAGTAATTCTCTAGAAAATAGAAAAGCAAAAAGGATTGAAACTGACTCCTAAGTTTTCAGATGTACCAAATATAGGTAAAAACAAGAGAAATTTGGTATTTAACCCAAGTGGATAAGGTCACATTAGTTTAACCAAAAAAGTTGGGAATACAGACATATGACTAAGATAGAAAAAAGTAAAATGTACCTTTCGAAAAAAAATTTTTTTTTGAAAACTAATGTAAGATGCAGAGGAGAACCACTATAAATCAAGAAGATGTACAACTTAGGAGAAATTCATCAGTCTGAAGCCATAAATAGTGTGGGAAGTATTTGAGAATAAATGGAGGAAGACGCAGAACTAACAGAGTTTTAGAAATGAGGTTACAGATGATGCTCTCCTGGTACACAGACCCCGTTCCACAAAGCTGGCAGAGAAATAAGGTCTAGTAGCAGCAAGGAATTCCAACTCTCTGCACGTTTGCTACAAGTCTCATTCGGCTGGTAGCCGAGCACCTGATAAATTCATGGCTTGGCTTGTTGACAATTTAATCTCTCAGAAAACTGAGGTATCAATGAAGTAATATTCAAGTCTTGAACTAATACAGAAGTTGTTCCAAGTTTATTTCATGGTAGTGTTTCTTAAAGTGTGGTCCATGGGCCACTGGGAATTTACAACGTCAAAACTTTTTTTCTTAACAGTACTTAGACATTATTGGGTATTTCCACTGCTTTGACATTTCCATGGATGGTGCAGAAGCAATGGTGGGTAAAACTGCTGACAAGTTTTACCCCACACTGTCTGAAAGTCACTTTATTCTTTGCCACCACATAGTGCAGCAAGTAAGTAAGTAAGTAAATAATAGTCCACAGTATCATTTAAGAAGGTCCTGATGAAGCAGTAAAATTTATTTTATAAAATCTTGATCTTTGAGTACATATCTTTTTACTATTTTGTCTGACAAAATGAGAAGCAAAGCAATTCTATTGCATATCAAACTACAATGATTTTTCTTGAATAAAAGCATGTATGCTATTTTTTGAGTTGCAAGCTGCGTTAGCCACCTTTCTTCATGGAGCAACATTTTTATTTGAAAGAACTACTAACAAACTGTATGTACGCAGGCTTGGGCATTTAGCAGACTTTTCTTGAAACAAATGAAGTGAGCCTGTCATGTGAAGGAAAACAACTGACAGCGTTTGTGATCAATAATAAAATGCAAGTTTCCAGGTGAAACCAGAATTTTGGAAAACTTAGACTCACCAGAGTGAGCTTGATAGTTTCCGAATACTTGAACACTTTTTTTTTTTTTTTTTTTTTATGGTACGCGGGCCCCTCACCGCCGCGGCCCCTCCTGCCGCGTAGCACAGGCTCCGGACGCGCAGGCTCGGCGGCCATGGCTCACGGGCCCAGCTGCTCCGCGGCACGCGAAATCCTCCCGGACCGGGGCACGAACCCGCGCCCCCCGCAGCGCAGGCGGACTCCCAACCACTGTGCCAACAGGGAAGCCCTCGAATACTTGAACACTTTTCTGTTGAGGATGATGGTGATAATTAAGGAATGTTATTTTTGACACTATATAATTAAATGCATGAACATTCGGAAGACAAAGCCGTGCATGGTTAAAAGGCCCATTCAAAGGACAAGATAGACCAGTGGGTTTTAATACAACAAAGTATGCAAGTTCATTGATAGGGTTTCAGATTCCACACTGTAGCTAACCTTTAAGAAAATACCACTGATTGAGCTTTGTTGCTGTTAGCATCAAAGGAAAATATCCAGTTAACTGAAAAGGTTACTAAAATACTCCTCTCTTTTCCAACAACATTATCTGTTTGAGTTTAGATCTTCAGCCAAAGCAATATATCGTATTGAATGCAGAATTAGATATTAGAAGTCAGATTATCAAAGAGATTTACAAAAATGTAAGACAATGCCACTCTTTTCATCAATTTTCTGAAATGTAGCTTTTGAAATAAAATGTCATATAAAAGTTAATGGGTCGGGGCTTCCCTGGTGGTGCAGTGGTTAGGAATCCACCTGCCAATGCAGGGGACATGGGTTCGATCCCTGGTCCGGGAAGATCCCACATGCCGTGGAGCAACTAAGCCCATGAGCCACAACTACTGAGCCCGCATACCTAGAGCCCGTGCTCTGCAACAAGAGAAGCCACCGCAATGAGAAGCCCGCATACCACAACGAAGCGTAGTCCCCGCTTGGCGCAACTAGAGAAAACCCACATGCAGCAACGAAGACCCAACGCAGCCAAAAAAATAAAATGAATAAGTAAATTAAAAAAAAAAAGTTTGAAAGAACGAAGTTAATGGGTCTCTTTCTGTTTTGGAAATAAATTTGTATCTTTATTTTTTTAGATTCCACATGTAAGTGATATCATATGATATTTATCTTTGTCTGGCTACCTTCCCATAGTATAATAATCTCTGGGTCCATCCATGTCGCTGCAAATCGCATTATTTCATTCTTTTTTATGGTTGAGTAATATTTCATTGTTTATATATACCACATCACAGACGTAGAAAACAAACTTATGGTTACCAAAGAGAAGCGGGGGGGAGGGATAAATTAGGAGTTTGAGATTAACATATACATAATACTACATATAAAACAGATAATCAACAAGGACCTACTGTATAGCACAGGGAACTATATTCAATGTCCTATAATGGAAAATAATCTGAAAAAGAATGAATATATATATATACATATATAATATATATATAAATAACTGAATAACTGTGCTGTATACATGAAACTAACAATATTGTAAATCAACTATATAGTTCAATAAAAAAGTTAATGGGTTTACTATAATCATTTTTGAATTAATTAATCAATATTTTAAATCTACTAATTGTCAGTAACTCACATAAGCAAAAGCTCTTTGAAGACCTTCATAATTTTTAAGGGCATAAAGGGGTCCTGAGACCAAAATGTTTGACATCCTCTATTTTAGGGAGTCACCCCACCCTACAATCACCAGCATAACCTATTTCCCTTAACTTGCTTTATTTTATTTTATTTTATTCTCCATAGTACTCAACCCCTCCAAACATATTTTGATTTGTTTTTCTGCTTAATGTTTATTCCCCCAACTAGAAACTTAATTCACAAATAAGAGACTTGTCAGTTTTGTTCACCCTTCTATCCTTAGTGCCCCAATAACCCAACATGTAGTAGGTACTCGATAAATATTTGTTGAATGAATGAGTTAGGTGAACAATTAATAATATCTGTCCTTCATAGAGAACAGACTTGTGGTTGCCAAGGGGGAGGACGTTGGGGGAGGGAAGGATTGTGAGGTTGGGGTTAGTAGATATAAGTTAATATATACAGAATGGATAAACAACAGTCCTACTATATAGCTCAGAGAACTGTATTCAGTATCCTGTTATAAATCATAATGGAAAAGAATATTAAAGAATGTATATACATATATATATATGTGTGTGTGTGTGTGTGTGTGTGTGTATAACTGAATCACTTTGCTGTGCAGCAGAAATTAACACAACATTGTAAATCAACGACACTTCAGTTAAAAAAAAAAGAAAATCAGTATCTGTGTTTCAAAGTCTTCCTACAATCAACCCTTCCCATTTTTATGAAGGTCTATCAGTGCAGGTCTCTGGGACTTTCAGTTAATATATGTTTGAACTTGGACAGATCCACAGTTGCTATGCAAGACAGTATTCAGCCTTGCTTGTTCATGTTCCAGTAGGAGACCTCCATGCAGACTTTAGATGACTTTTCACCTGGAAAAAGCTCTCTAATGTCCAGAGCACCATCTCAAGCTTATATCCAAACTCCTGATAACCGAAGTACTTCCATCTCTTTTCAGTTAAACTGTAGAGCAGCACTTCCGGCACTACCAGACCCCTTGGTCTGGAACGGCAACCATTCAGTTCCCACTCAGTCTATGCCATTTCAAAGAGGAAAAGTTCAGTCTTCTCCACCAGCAATGACACTAATTTTACAAGCACAAGGTAGTAGCGTAAAAGCAATTCAAAAGAAAAATGCCTAGAAGTAATGTTAGCTACACAAGTTCACAGTGAGCTAAAAATGACATGATGCAATCTTATGTGGTTCTTTAAGGGTCGTATTGGACCGAAAAGTGTTTTGCACATACTATGCACTGATGGAGCCACATTTCCAAAGAAGGTGGAATAAATGAAAACATGGCAGATAAGTGAGATATGAAGATGAACAAGGAACACTCTGTCTAAGAGAACGAACGGTGAAACATGGGGCATGATAGCTGTCTCCAGATATTTTAAGGACCTATTCCCTGTGGCTCTGGGGGTCAATCTAGATAAGCTGATATAAGGGAGATGGTTTTAACATTACCATACTAGTCGTAGGGGTTTGGAAATGGAATAGCTTCCCTTGCATGGCAGTTGGCATGCCTTTCTCTAAAGTATTTAAGAACGCTTATTGGCTAGCTGCAGGAAAATGGGGTCTTAATAGTCTTAAAATGGGGATTTCAAAATGGGCTTGGCTTGGAAGGATGGGGGATTCTTAGATACCTTTTAACATTTTTTCCACCAGTAAGATTATGAGTAAAAATTAGCTCCATTCCTATATTTTTATACTCTGGTATATCTCTGTATTTTTATGTTACTTTTTGTGACAAGTTAATTCATAGAATTTAGAACATTAACACTTTATTTCAATTGCTTTATGAATTAAAAATCTTCCCCCATAAACTTTTATTTGTTACCCTGTTTAAGGGGGAAAAATGAAGGTCAGGATTGATGGCCTAAGATTAACTCTTATTCCCTAAGTAAAGTTAGTAATAATTTTCTTTATTTTACATGACGTTAGTACTTCATTAGGCCCTTTGCTGATGGTGTGGAAGGGGAGACTTGAGCACAGCCCAGTAAGATAAATTAACCTCATTGAGCCCATTGTCACGAGCAGCTTCTCCAGAGTCAGGTGAAATGTCTAGTTTGTTAGTTAAGACGTAACCGAGTTTGTAACGAACTGTTAAAACTGCCTAACTATGCTTTAAAAACTAGCGTAACTTTGAGACACACACACAAAATTATGGATTATGAATTGACAATAACAAAACAACCAGCCTTTTCAGTAAAACATTAAAGGGATCCAAGGACATATAAATAATCTCATCAATTGACTGAATGAATTGTGCTTATTTTAACTCTTTGAGTTAAAAAGACAGAAGAGCTAGAGCACTAGCAGTTCACTACAGAGATTCTAGGAAAGCAGGGGGTAACCTGTCAGATTCAACATAGTAACTTTATAGACAAAATTAATTATATTTCGCTATATGAGCAACGAACAATTGCTAATTGAAAGTTTTAAAACATTACTGTTTGAAACAGTGCCAAAAACTTGGAGATAAATCTCACAAAAATTATGCAAGATTTGTATGCTGCAAATTATGAAACATTGATGAGAAAAACCAAAAACCTAAATAAATATGGGGAGATACACAGGGCTCCTGGGTGGAAAGCCTGAATGTTGTTAATACGTCAGTGCTCCCTAAGTAGACAGATAGATTCTCACAGTCTCAATCAAATTCTTAGAAGACACTTTTTTGGGTAGAAATTAATAAGCTGATTCTAAAATTTATATACAAAAGCAAAGGACAGAGAATAACAAAAACAATTTAAAAAAAAAAAAACCAAAATTGGAGGACCCAAGCTACTTAACTTCAAGACTTACAAAAGAGCTGCAGAAATCCAGGAGATGTGTTATTGGTGAAAGAAGACACATATAGATCTATGGATCTGAATAGAGTTTCCAGAAATACATATACGGTCAATTATGAACATACAATTGGTCATTGACCTATACGTATATGGTTAACTGATTTTTGAAAATGGCGACATTCAATGGAGAAAGGATATATCTTTCAACAAACTATACTGGAACAATTGCTCATCCAAATACAAAAAAAACCCACTGAAATGTACCTTTCACCATGTACAAAAATGACCTTGAACTGGATTGCCTAAATGTAAAATCCAAAACAATAAAACCTCTAGAAGGAAACATAGGAGAAAATTTTTGTGACCTTGGTAAAGGTATCTCAGGACACAAAAAGAAAAATCCATAAAAAGAAATAAATTGGACTACATCAAAATTTAAAAAATTAAAAAAAAAAATAAACTTTTGAAATACACTGTCCTAAAAATAAAAAATGTAAGTCACAGACTGGGAGAAAATATTTGCAAAATATATCTGATAAAGAGTTTGTGTTTGGAATGTTATTATAAAGGACTCTTAAAATGTAATAATAATGCAACCTACCCAATAAAATGGGTGTAAAGCTTTGGAGACCCTACTGAGTACTCATCCCAGCTTGGGGGCCAATTTAAAAAAGCAGCTTGCTCTGAAGAAAGTTTCCTTCCACGTAGCCCACTGTTTGATAGAGACGGAGCAGCCCAGTTTGGAAGATCACATAAATCAGCAACGTTCAAACTTCATGGTATCACGTGGACACCATGTCCGAGGTCTAGCTTATTTTTGATCACCTTTTCTCCTAAGAGAGAATCTCTGCTTTTCGGTAATAACCCGAGAGTTAAACCTCAGATTGACTGCTACTTAACCCGAGTCAAAAGTGCAGTGGAGATAAATGGTATTTGAGGGACAGTTTGAAGAACAAGTTCAGCATCCTCATTAGCTACAGTTGCCAAGCAGAACGTTGGAATATACACTGCCTGGTTTCTATGAATTTAGCCCCTGTAGAAATGCTTTCCTGGACTACGATTCAGGATCATGCTGCCAACTTGCACCAAGAGTTGTATTTAAAAACACCTTTACAGGGCTTCCCTGGTGGCGCAGTGGTTGAGAGTCCGCCTGCCGATGCAGGGGACGTGGGTTCGTGCCCCGGTCCGGGAAGATCCCACATGCCGCGGAGCGGCTGGGCCCGTGAGCCATGGCCGCTGAGCCTGCGCGTCCGGAGCCTGTGCTCCGCAACGGGAGAGGCCCCAACAGTGAGAGGCCTGCATACCACAAAAAAAAAAAAGGAAAAAAAAGATGCCTTTACAAATGCTTTTATTTATTATGGTTCAATAAAGTTTATCTTTTCCTTGTATAAATAATTCATACTCGTTGTAGACAGTGTGGAGACTGCAGAAAAAGGAAAAGAAGAAGAATACCGTGGATAGTCCCATTTCCCAACCAGGATGGTTTATTTCCACCCCCTCTTTGTTCTATGAGATTATTTTTAGAATGTTATGACAACATAATAAACATTATTTGCAAAATATGTTTTTTTCTAGAAAAATAGTTCTGAGGACATTGTTTATATTATCCTATGCTCTTAATATGAGAGTCTACACAATTTCCTCACAGAATATAAAGTCAGGGGGGAAATGATCTCTTCTGACAACTCAGCATGGTTTCTTTTATCTTTATCTTTTATTAACTTTTCCTCTTTTCCCAATTATGACAATTGATCTCTAAATGGAAAAAGGTGAGAATCCTGCAAAAGGACGTCTAGCTGTTTTAGATGAATTTTAGTCTTTAAGCTCCCCTATCCGTTCCCAGGGTAGCAGGAAAACCTTGATGGGTGTGAATAAATATTGTTGGCAGTCTTCTGAGAAATAATGTTGACAGCAGAAGCAGTGGAAGTCTTGATAAGGATATATTTTGAGTAAATATTTTTTAAAGGTATGTATGTTGCTGGGGGGCGGGGGCGGAAATCATTATACTGTAGACGTGTAACCCTGGCATTACTCCAGGGAAAATACTCAGGCAGAACATTAAAAGGAGATTGTGGAGCATTCTTTAGCGAAAGAAGTGATGACTAAGAACATGAGAAATGTGTCGGTCTAATGGGACCACCGCCTCCCCACGTGGCACCTCTGTGTGCATCAGATACAGTGTTCCTTCCCAGCTAACGTGGTCCTGGAGGCCCATGCCTGAGTGGACAGTGTAAATCAGAAGAGTGTTCCCCTTCCTTTCAGCCAAAGCAATTCTCCATCAGCGCACCAGCCGGATTTCAGCTCCTGCTGGCTGCCTTGGGCAGGTGCCCTTGTTCAGAGCCGAGATGCTATAATGCTAAACTAGAACAGTGTGGCATCTGTGAGAAAGACCTTTGGGGTCAGTCAGGCTTGGGTTAACTCCGGACTGACCCACTACCAGATTCGTGACCTCCCTCAGACAGTACCTCTTCTCAGAAATTGATGTCATCATGTTACCTCAGACAGTACCTCTTCTCAGAAATTGATGTCATCATGTTATCTACCTTGCCTTTCTTTTTTTTTTTTTTTTTTTGCGGTACGCGGGCCTCTCACCGTTGCGGCCTCTCCCATTGCGGAGCACAGGCTCCGGACACGCAGGCTCAGCGGCCATGGCTCACGGGCGCAGCCGCTCGGCGGCATGTGGGGTCTTCCCAGACCGGGGCACAAACCCGTGTCCCCTGCATCGGCAGGCAGACTCCCAACCACTGCGCCACCAGGGAAGCCCCTACCTTGCCTTTCTTGTTTGAGAAAAAAGAGCTAGACTACCAGGATAAAAGCTCTAATACAAAAGATTTTGTTTCAATGCAAGGAAAAATTTTCTTTTAAAAAGTCACACATAGGGAGGGTGGGAGGGAGGGAGACGCAAGAGGGAAGAGATACGGGAACATATGTATATGTATAAATGATTCACTTTGTTATAAAGCAGAAACTAACACACCATCGTAAAGCAATTATACTCCAATAAAGATGTTAAAAAAAAGTCACACAAATGAAAATGTTCTATATCATGACTGTATCAATGTTAGTATCTGAATTATGATATTATATTATAGTTTTGTAAGATGCTACCAATTGGAGGAACTGAGTATAGGGTTTACGGGATCTTTCTGTATTAATTCTTACAACTGCATGCCAATCTGTGATTATCTCAAAATTTAAAAATTAATTTAAAAAAATTTTAAATTTATATTAAAAAAATTAAAAGTCATATAAAATAAATAAAAACAGATAACATTCTGATTAAAATAGAATGGGCTGCACCATGAAACTGGTCCCCATTATGGGTGTGTTGAGGCTGAGTGAGGACCACTCTTACCTGTCTAATAGTAGACAATGTAGTCTTCTGTCTCATGTGTGCCTTTTCTCTGACCTAAGAATCTAAGAAAAGATTACATGAACTTTTAAAAGCTGTGTGAACATGTGGTGCTGTTGTGAGCAATGGATGGATTGGTCTTTTTACAGGAGAAACTCCAGGAAGACGTAGAATATTAAAAACAAGCAAACAGCTGAATAGGAAACCTTCTGTTAGACTCGCCCTGGGTCACATTTTGCTACAAACACCAAAGTAGAATGGAATTGCTTAATGGCTTCAATGATAAAAGATGCTTTCCAATCACCAGAGGGAAGGTGAAATGATTAAAAAATTGGCGTCAGCTAAATATGTTGATTGTCTTATATAAAATGACCCTATGAGCACCATGTTTTTTTCACCAGGGAATCCATTTAAATTTGCTATTTCTCAAATGAGTTCAGATCATGGATTATACCAACATAGATAATTAAAGGCCTCAATTAGTAATGTTTCCACAATAATTCTTTGCTTTCTAAGTTTCTATAGCTGAGGCCACAGATTTTGAGTAGGCATGATGTTTCATTAAAAAGTAGAAATCTTGGACTAGCATTGGGGATTTTCATTTATGCATAAAATAAAAGATCAGATTAAATTCCTTTCCTCAATAAGAATTTTTATTTGTTTGAAGTTTTAATATAGTCTTAAAACATTTCAAATAACTTACTTACTTTAAATAACAAATATTTAAAAAGGAAAATAGGGTTGAAAATCTAAATCTAGAAACAGCTTGTTACTAGAGTAGTACTCTGGGCATAAATTACTTGTAAAAAGTTGCTGTGTGTGGAAAAGTAGGTAAATAATTTACTAGTTCAATCCAGAAGCTTGTTATTAAAAGAACTTCAGTGAATTCTTTTATAAAACAAGCAAAAAAAAAAGCACTTAACTAGTACATTAGCCTTCCTTGACCTATATATAATTTTGCACACCAGTGTTTTTTTCAAAGTATATAAAACTAACAATAATGTTTTATTTATTCTGTGCAGCAGACATTTTGGGAAAGTAAGTAACTTGGGTAGAACTGAACTGTGTGAACAATTTTGAAATCCTGAAAATGTGAACTTGGCCAAGGTCTATGGGTCCCATTTTTCTTACCTTCACAAATGAGAAAGTTGGTTTGGATTAGACATTTAACACTAACATCCTTCATCTTTTAATAAGATTTTAAAATTTTTAGAATACTTCTAGATTTACAAAAAGTTGCAAAGATGATACCCTTCGCCCAGTTTCTTCTACTCTTAACGTCTTACTTTATATGGAGGGTTTGTCACAACTAAGAAACCAGCGTTGGTACATTGCTATTAACTAACTTCCATACTTCGTTAGAATTTCACCAGTTTTTCCCAACGTCATTTTTTCAGTTCCAGGTCCCATCCAGGAAACTGAATTTCATTTGGTTCTCATGTGTCCTGAGACTCCTCCGGTCAGGGACAAGTTCTCAGACTTTCCTTGTTTCCAATGACCTTGACACCTTTGCGCAGTATTGATCAAATGTTTCGTAGAATGTCCCTCAGTTTGGATTTGTCTTATATTTTTCTTATGATTAGACTGGGGTTATGGGTTTTGGGGAGGAAGACCAGAGAGGTGAAGTACCATTCTCATCACATCATATCCAGGCAGGAATATCTGCATAAATTATTTGGAATTCTTCTGTGAAGAATTCTTCTGTTTCTCTTCTTTCCCTTTATTTATTCAATAATGTATTTGTATCAGTATGGCCTCGTGGATTCTTTGGGTTATAATCTAATGCCGTTTTATTTTGGTGTTCAGACTCTTCCTGTTTGATCATTGGGAGCTTCTTCAGATTGGCTCCTTTTTGGGTGTTGAGCACTTTTTACTTTCTGATCTATAAGATGTATCTCTTTTTTATTATTAAGACTTCATATTTTAAGAGCAGTTTTAGGTTCACAGCAAAACTGAGCTGAATGTACAGAGATTTCCCGTATACCCCTGCCCCCGCACGCACGCAGCCTCCCCCAGTGTCAATATTACTCGCCAGAATAGTACATTTTCTTTTTAACCAAGGATGAACCTACACTGACACATCATAATCACCCAGTTTACATTAGGGTTCAGTCCTGGTGTTGTATATTTTGTAGGTTTTGATAAATGTATAATGACATATATCCAACGTTATAGTATTATGCAGTGTAGTTCCATTGCCCTAAAAAATCCCTGCTTCCATGTTTTGGCTCTTGTAAGTAGTGCTGCTGTGAACATTGTGGTGCATGTATCTTTTCAAATTAGAGTTTTCACCTTTTCCGGATATATGCCCAAGAATGGGATTGCTGGATCATATGGTAGCTCTATTTTTAGTTTTTTAAGGAAGTTCCATACTGTTCTCCATAGCGGCTGCACCAGTTTACATTCCCACCAACAGTGCAAGAGGGTTCCCTTTTCTCCACATCCGCTCCAGCATTTACTGTTTGTAGATTTTTTGATGTTGGCCATTCTGACTGGTGTGAGGGGATACCTCATTGTGGTTTTGATCTGCATTTCTCTAATAATTAGTGATGTTGAGCATTTTTTCATGTGCCTGTTGAGCACATACCTCATTGTGGTTTTGATCTGCATTTCTCTAATAATTAGTGATGTTGAGCATTTTTTCATGTGCCATCTGTATGTCTTCTTTGGAGAAATGTCTGTTTAGGTCTTCTGCCCATTTTTGGATTGGATTGTTTATTTTTTTGATATTGAGTTGTATGAGCACAAATTTCTGATTCAGTAAGTCTGGGATGGGATCTGACATTTCTATCAAGTTCCTAGGTGCTGCTGGTCTGTGGAACACACTTTGAGAACCACTGCTATAAATCATTGAATGAGTCAGAAGCACAGTTAACAATTTAACCCTATTTTCCTGGTCTAAGTCACCAGAACACTATTTGAAAACTCAACCACAGAGATTCGTCATCAACTTTCCTTCTGACAATCAAACTAAAAGGTTATACATTTTAATTACTACCAAATTGAGGTGGATGTCGTTTGGAAATTATCTAAATTGGAGGCAAGGGATGCCAAGAGGATTTTTTTTAACCTCCCATTTCGAAAGTTAGGTCATTTCTTCTTAAAGATATTTAACAGGTACGTATGATTAAGAAAACAAACAAGATATCATGGCTTGGAATATCAGCATATCTTCTTTTTAAATTTATTTTTATTTTTTTATTGAATGAAAGATTCTTAAACTTCTGTAGTGCTTTACAACTTGCAAAAGTTTCACACAGGTGATTTCGTATAATCTCCTTATAACCCTCGACAAGACCTTGAGTCACTATTTGTGCAACACTGGGAAGCCACCTCTTCAGACCACAGTTAGACTACATGTAACATCAGAAGGTCAGACTAGGTGACTGGAACGGGCTTTCTAGCCAGAGTGTTCTAGTGTCCATTCATTCATTTATTTAGCAGATGTTTTTAATAGCTGTTTTGAGCCAGGCTTCATGTGGGTACTGGGAATAAAGCCATGAACATGACCGATCTGAGTGTTTTAATTAGGGAAATACAGGGTGGTGTGAGTTGAGTCAGGAAAACGGGTTTCACTTCTACCATCACCACGGGATAACTACCACCCAAGATTCCTTTTTGCTTCTCTTTCACCTGCAACAAAATAACATTATAACAAGCTTCCAACCTACGGATCACCCACATAAATCACTGCACGCGTGAGGCAAGACCACCAATAACAGAAGAAAGCATTTATGATACATCTTTCCCCAAAATATGAGAATTAGAACAATGTATTTTCTGTTCTAACAGAACCAACCATTGTAACGCCATTTTCCTATCTAAAATGTTTTTGTTTTTCCTGAACGAGTCCACTGTAATTGGAAAAGTGAACTACAACAGCCTAGCGCAATCTATTTTCATTGGAGCCCTGAATCCAGAAATGTCATTTGTACCAAACTGTATTAAGGACAGTGAGTAGTTATCAAAACCCAATCAACTGATGACATTTGCCTTATGATCCCGAGAATTAATTATCATCATTTATAAAGCCTACGGAACAACTGAAAACACTTTGCTTTTAGTAGGTTCCTAATACCCAGGATGAATCATGTGCTCTTCTTACTTTTGTTATTTTTGCATACCTCATAAATGCATCCTTCGCACAGAATTCCTACAAGAAATCTATCTTCTCCTCAGTAGAAACAGCATTGCATTATTCTGAATCTGATAGATTCAAATCAAAGTTGAATTTTTATTGATGATAGAACTGGGGGATGATCACAGGCACTAACTCCTTTCTCTGAAGCAAAATAATCCTGAGAATTTTGCTCTGAGGATGAAGTTAAACAGTGCACATGAGAGCATTTTGTAAATAGTGAAGAATGATATCAATATTAGTTAGTGTAAGTACCCCTCATTTAAAACTAGATTGTCAATGAATAGAAGCTAATTGCCTATAAAGGAACCATTTTTCTTTTCTGATGTTCCAAAGCCATGGTCTGTTTGGTGGTTTCATTTTGTTTTTAATGTGCATCTGTGAAGGATACACATGGAAATAAAATAGTCACATTGTATTCTTTCTCATCCTCAGGAAATGAAATACTGTAGAGTCAGGGAATAGCAGATGAAACATTTTATCATTGTTTTTTGATTTTGATGTTGTGTTTTTCTACTTCTTTAAAAGTCTTAAATATCACAAAAATAGTAAACACTTGCTGCAATGGGTAAACCCAAACGGAAGTTTACAAAGAAATGGTTGGTCAACTCTAACCCTCACCCTCCTCAAATTCCACGTCCAGAATAATGCTAACCATTTACTCAGTATCCCCCCTCCATGTATTTATTCATCTATTCATATGTCTGTGCTTGTCTGAACGTATAGATTACGCTTCTCTCTCCTCTTTCCTTTCCTCCCTCCGTCCTTCCTGTTCCCTCCCCCGCTCCCTCTCTCCATTCTTTTTTTCTTTCCTTCTTTTTTCTTCACTTTCAACAAAAATGGGGTATATCCTATACCACTTACTATGAAACTTGCTTATATTGTTACTTAAAAATATAATATGCATCCTTTGCAGTCAGTACATACAGCTCTTATTCTTTTTTAAATCACTTTTTAAAATAGGTACACTCAATCCTTAAGTGTAAACACCCTGTCATTTATTCAACCTGTAATCTATTGGTGAACATTTGTGTTCGCTTTCTTTTCCTTTCTTTTTCTTTTCTTTCCTTATCTTCTTCCTCTTTCTTCTTTTTTTGAGGGGAGAGGGCTATGACAACAATTTTGTTACAGTAAATTCCCTTGTATATGCAGCTATATGAGCTAGGTCCCCAAAATGAGATTTTAATTGTTATTTTGAAAACGGGAAAATACCCTTAGAATTTTGGTAAGAGAGGACAGAGCTAGAATCTTCATATTCGACTATCTCTAGATTGGAGAAAATGGTGCACTATATTTTAATATGTGTAAGGTAGCTATTATTTGAGCAGCAGGATATCTGCTCTATGGTATAATGACATCCTTTAAGGATTTTACTGTATTATTATCATTATTACTTGCCTCTTGAAAACTAATCTTATCATATTTTATATTTGGTGTGAATGTGAGGTGGGCAGTGATAAACCAACTTAGTAATAATGGCAATGATTAATGTTAACTATTATTCTTTAGAGTCACTCATTATTTTATTATTCAGATAAAACTAATATCATGCAGATTTTAGTGCCATGCATATTATGTTGAGATTTAAAATGTGTCTTTTAAATTCCAGGTGGCTAGGTGTTCTGCTTTCTGAATTGTCACTGAACTCTGACAGCCAGTCAGTTTCATTATGGGGACATGCCCCCAGCAAGGCTGTAAATGGAGGTTACACAATTTTTAGGGTATGAGAGACTCAGTCTTATTCACAAAATACGTCAAAGGTTAGTATTTATTTCCTTTTCCCCGTATGCATTCTGTGGAACTTTGAAATGTAGGTAGTGAACTAGGGTTTGTAAATCAAATGCTATACAGAAAGCACCAGTTTTGGGAAAGTGTGCCCTGAGTGCTTTTGTAAGGAAAGCTTTTGAAACAAGGATGCCCATTTATAAAAAGACATGTCTTAAGAATTTGGAGTATTTTTAAGATCCCATACTCTTAGAGGACTACAAACACAGTAGGAGATTTTTTTTTAACTTTTTTTTTTTTAGTGGTATGAGAGACGGCAATCTTTTTTAAAAATTGTTTATTTACTTTTGGCTGTGTTGTGTCTTCGTTGCTGCATGCAGGCTTTCTCCAGTTGTGGCGAGCAGGGGCTACTCTTTGTTGCGGTGCTCGGGCTTCTCATTGCGGTGGCTTCTCTTGTTGCGGAGCACAGGCTCTAGGCGGCTCTAGGCATGCAGGCTTCAGTAGTTGTGGCATGCGGACTCCAGTACTTGTGGCACATGGGCTCAGTAGTTGTGGCTCTCAGGCTCTAGAGAGCAGGCTTGGTAGTTGTGGCGCACGGGCTTAGTTGCTCTGCGGCATGTAGGATCTTCCTGGACCAGGGCTTGAACCCGTGTCCTCTGCATTGGCAGGCAGATTCTTAACCACTACACCCCCAGGGAAGTCCACAGTAGGAGATTTTAAACCCACTTACAGTAGAAGCCACGCCCCTGTAAGAAGGTGGCATGTCTCCAACCCGAAACAGACACTCATCACTTCTGATCACCAGGTGAGTAGATCAACAGCCTCATGTCTGGTCCTCCCCAACGAGGTCTTAGATTGATGGTCTACTGATTTCCTTTCGATGGACACTGGGGTCAGACAAACCATGAACGGGGCTGTCCTTTGAAGCTGTTCTAGAAATAACAGAGCAGAGACCTCACGCAGGCCTCCACACTCCGAGGAAAGGGAGGAAGATCGTCCCTTTGGTCCAGACACTCCTCTGCTCCAATTCTTATCAGAATTGCGAGTGGCTCCATTGGCACCATTGAGGGTGATTAATGATGGGGTGAAATCCTGGAGTTCGAAGGGCACACAGGCAAAATTTTTATTTTCATGGGATTCTATGACTTGTGACAGGCCCCACGTGATGGGATTTGTAATTGTCAGTATTGTCAAAATGGCATTTCTTTTCCCTTTTCCCGTGACTACTGCCTCTGTGTAATTTGTCACACCAGCTATCAAACAGAGCATCAGAGAAAGTGGGAAAACCGACAAAAGCATATGCACCCTCTTTGTATCCATATCTCTGTCCGCTGTTATTAAATCAGTTACTAAGGCTCAGTTTTGAGTGGGCTTCTTTGGGTGGAATTGCTCTTTGATCATCTGGTAACTGTCAGCTGAGGCTTTAACTCTTTACTGGTTAAGCCCTTTTAGCTCCCTTAAGAGAGAATATAAGTACCAATGAAATAAAATGAAGTAAAATAGAATAAAATGGTATCGATGCAGAGGAAGTGGCGGTTCGTCTTAAAGTAAATAGCATAAATATGCAAAGACTTAGGGAAGAGAGTCACTGGCCTAACTTGCACAAATAAAGGACGAAGGCCATGTTCAAAATAGTGCCGATTTATTCTCTCTCTATTCCAGGCGAAATTCCTCCGCGTGAAAATTATTTGTATCTACTGAAAAAGCTTTCCTCCAGTAATTTAATGTAGTCCATTCAATAACACTTATTCAACAAAAATGTCTTTAAAGGAAAACCAACCAGGAGGCGATAGTGCATGTTATCTTGGAAAATAAGTTGTGATATCAAATTGTTTGAGTCGGAACTACTTTCTATTTTTTTAATTTGAGTGGGCAAGGTATGGAAACCTCTCCGTTCTTCAGTTTTCTCTTCTGTTACCTGGGGATGATAATTGTATCTCTCTTTAAGGGTTTTGGTGAATATTAAATGTGTTAATATATGTAGGGGGCCCAGAACAATACCTAGTACACGATAAGAGTTTTGTAAATGTTAACCAATATTATCGCAGGCCAGCAATGGGGCAGGGATGGAGATAGAATAGACTGAATTTTCAATGTCTAAGAAAGTCAGAATTAGTAGTAAAAATATGATAAACACACAAATAATATGAGATAGAATATGCTCCGTCAAAAAGAAGGAACAAAATTCTGCGGCAAGGGATATTATTTAAAGAAAGCTGTCGTGATCATCTTGCCTTGACACAATGAGAGTTAAGCTTAAAATGTTTATAGGTGTGGTCTTGAGTAATTGCACTGGAGATATTTGCACCTCTCAGCATGTTGGTTGGAAGACTTTTGCAGATCTGTGCTTTCTTGAGCTAAAGGAGTTGAAGCAATTAGGAACTGAGCATTACAAGTAAATCACACAACTAGGAATCATCCTGAATTTCTCGTGATGTAAATTTGGGACGATGAATCAGTGAACTACAGATTCCTCCTTTTTTTTTTTTTTTTTTTGCGGTACGCGGACCTCTCACTGTTGTGGCCTCTCCCGTTGCGGAGCACAGGTTCCGGACGCGCAGGCTCAGTGGCCGTGGCTCACGGGCCCAGCCGCTCCGCGGTATGTGGGATCTTCCCGGACTGGGGCACGAACCCGTGTCCCCTGCATCGGCAGGCAGACTCTCAACCACTACGCCACCACGGAAGCCCAATTCCTCCTTTTAATGGCAGAGAAAGGATAAAGGTGGCCTGCAATTGGCCTTTCTCTGTCCTTCTGCCTGAATAAGGCCCTCAGCCCGTCCTAATCATCACACCTACCTCTCAGCAGGGCGCTTGCCCAGAAGGCAAAATAGAGCTGAGTTTACTGCAGATGAAGTTCCCTCTTACTCAGCATTTTTGTTCCATTCACGTCTTCAACTGATTTGATGATGCCCAGCTCCCCACATTGGGGAGGGCCCGCTACTTGACTGAGTCCACGATTCAAATGCTAAACTCATCTGAAAACACCCGCACAGACTCACCCAGTATGTTTGACCACATATCTGGGCCCATCGTGGCTCAGTCAAGTTGACATAAAATTAACCATCACAGATGGGGAGATGAAGCAAAGTTGATTATTCTTCTCGGTTGATAGAAGAAAACAACTGAGTTTACTTGGAAATAGCCAGTCTTTAATAGAGATCCTTACTCTCAATTTTGCTGCCAGGATTTGGACAGTTGAGTCGATGGGTATTTAAAAATAGGTGATTGGTTATCCATACATTTATTCAGTGTATCAATTCACCACTGATCAACAAACATCTGTTGAGAGCCTGCTGTGTGCCACCGCCAGGTATAAAATGGTGAATCCAAACAGACAGAGTCCTTTCCCTCAAAGTTAAACATTGGGGTCAGTCACGTCTATTTACAAGATTCTAATTTAGTTACTAATTTATTCTTATTCTAATGACTTTGAAAAAGGTAAATGGATGAGATTTAGAATTAAATAAGGCTCAGAAAGATTGTCTCACCTGAGGTCACAAGGCACATTGTCATTGGAGCCTTGAAAGCTGGGCTGGACCAAGCTGCTCTGAATGACACTGGCCCACCTAGAGCAGTCCAGTAACAAGACATAGTCCTACAGAATGCCTGCCAGACGATCCTAGGATGCTTTTATAATTTCGAACTGCATTTTAGTCATTTTTATTGGCTCTTCCTGTAACACCCTGTGTGGTCTTTTGACAATGTTACCTTCATTTTAAAGTTAGACAAAAACAAGTCTTTGTGCAAAAAGGGGTAAGGTGGGAATCAAATGAGAGAATTTTTTAAGTGACCCAAGGTAATATAAAGAGCTCATGGCAGAGCTGAGATCGGAACTCATAATCAGTGGGAAGCTTTTTGAGCTCTACTGTTTCCCAGACTTAACGTAGTTTTATTATAGGAATTGGCTCACGGGCGTATGGAGGCCAAGAAGTCCCACTGTCTGCCATCTGCAAGTTGGAGACCCAGGAAAGTCAGTGGGGGTAATCCAGTGAGTCCAAAAGTTTGAGAACCAGGGTTGCAAATGTCTAAGGCAGGGAAAAAATGGACGTCCCAACTCAAGAAGAGAGAGACCGAATTTGCCTTTTCTTCATGTTTTTATTCCATTCCAGTCCCCAGTGGATTGGATAGTGCCTGCCCATACTGGGGAGGACAATCTTCTTTCCTTGGTCTGCTGAATCAAATGCTAGTCTCTTCCAGAAACAGCCTTACAGACACACATCTAGAAACAATTCTTACCTTCTTTCTTTCTGCTATAGAATATGTCCTGAGACAATGAATTGGCATGATATTTTCTGATTTGAGCACAAGCTCTGGGGTACTTGGGTTAGCTGGACTTACATTTTGTATCCCCTGTGAATTAGTATTTCTTAGGAAGTGGGTTTCAGAATACTGGTTTCCATGATCGAAATATGTTTGGGAAATTCCTCCATAGAATATACGCCTCATGTGGACAGGCTACGTTTTCATGGCAATATGCTTAGCATCTAAAATTATGCACCTACCCTGGCACATGGTTGACACTCGCTAAATATTTGTTGAACGACTGAATCTAGGAAAACTTTGCACCTTCACATATTTTCCTGTTTAAGGTCTTGAAAAATCGATGAGGGACACTTGCTTCACTTTTTAAAATTCAGTCTTTACTCTGTCATTTCTGGGGAACCTACTTTGGGGAGCCCTTCTGGAAGATATCTTCTTGTCTGGCTCCCATGAAAAGGAGGGCAACTTTGATCATTAAAAGGCTTTGGAGGAGGAGGCAATCGTAGTCATGTTGATGGTGGGGTTTGCTTCCTGTTTCCAAGATGTTGAAAAGCATAGAATGCTGCGTGAAGAGGCACTTGGGGATTCTTCCTGGACAGCAAACAGCTCTTACAAAACAACCATTTGATGAGCTCAGTACAAATGAATCGGAAACATATGAATTCAATTTCCCTTGAAACCCATGTGACTTTAACAATTAAACATCATCACGATTAGTAGGGAAACAAATACACAACAGGGATTTCATGGAGTCCAAACATTGGAGAACATGTCTGAGGTCTTCCCTGAGCCCCAGATGGGGTCATTCCCATAGAACACGGGGAGTTCCGGCTGTTCTACTGGTGACAGGAAAAAAAAACATCCTTTTTCCATTGCAACCTGTTGGGGACATGAGGAATGACTCTCCCAGCAGCTCCGTGGAGGAGAAATGGGTATTTTCTTAAAGATGATGGGTGGAGTAGAGTTAGGATTCGGGAGGATTATAATTTTCTGTTTATTACACTGATAATGTACCTGGAGAGATAAAGTGCACAAGTGTTGGGTATGTGTCTGTTTTACAGTCACGCTCTCCAAGGAACTCCAATCTCTCCAAAGGCATTATCTCATTTGTTTTTATTATTTGTGCCCAAGAGGCGTATGTGATTATTCCGGTTCCACATTTAGGGGCAGAACCTGTGGCCAAGATCGCACAGCTGGCCCGTGGACCGGCCAGACAAGAGTGAACCTCTCCAGCTCTCAGCCTGATGATGTCCACCTCTGGATCCACCTGCCTCTGGATTAACAAAGCCATGTACAGCATTACTATATATTAACTTGAGATTGGGTCTCCCAAGGGGAATTCTGGCTCTTGCCAGTGAAGCTGTAGCACTGAGCAAACGGCTAAGGAAGATACAATTAATTTTTCCCTCATGAGTAAAATCATTCTATAAACTATCTCAGCAGCCTCTGGGGCTGGATGCAAGACACTGAATTATATATCACTGAAGCTGATCTTTCCATCACACAGCTCGAGGCCAAAATGAAAACCCAAAAGGCCATATTATCGCATGTCAGTATCCTAACTTAATGGGTGTGGCAGTTTTCTAATTGGTTCAGACATGGGGGAAAACCTTGGGCCCCCCCTCACTTCCTTTCAAAAGTATGGTAAATGTATTCTTTTTGCACCCATAGGGACTAGTCTGTATGATCTAATGTTTGGAGCTTTCTATATCTAGTTCATCTTTCTCAAATATTTTTTCCCCACAAGATGATCCTTCAGGGTTTATTTAATATGATATTTTAAAGCTTGAGAGAAATTCACAGGTGACCCAAATCAGTAGTTCTGAATCCTGGCTGAGCCTTAAACTCATGGGAGGGGGCTTTAACCAAAAAATACCAAACTGAGAAGTACTGGTATGTCTGCTCTGAGAAGGGGCAGTTCCTCAAATCTTCCAGGTGATTCCTATGGGTGGTAGAGAGCAAGCACTGACCTACACCTGCTCCAACACATTTGCTAGAAAGGTGAAGCAGCTTCCACACTGACCGCCATGGTGCTTTCTGTTCCCATGATTTGTTCATTTCAAAATGTATCTATGTGGACACCTGTTTTAAAATGTACCTGGGATTTGTTTTAATCTGATGTATTAAGACATACAGACATAGAAATGACATTCATGGCTTCCCTGGTGGCGCAGTGGTTAAGAATCTGCCTGCAATGAGGGGACACGGGTTTAAGCCCTGGTCTGGGAAGATCCCACGTGTCGCGAAGCAACAAAACCCGTGCACCACAACTACTGAGCCTGCACTCTAGAGCCCGCGAGCCACAACTACTGAAGCCCACGTGCCACAACTACTGAGCCCTCGCACCACAACTACTGAAGCCTCTGCTCCTAGAGCCCATGTTCCACAAGAGAAGCCACTGCAATGAGAAGCCCGAGCACCGCAACGAAGAGTAGCTCCTACTCACTGCAACTAGAGAAAGCCCACAGCTAGAGAAAGCCCGTGCACAACAACAAAGACTCAATGCAGCCAAAAATAAATTTTAAAAAAAGAAAAAGAAATGACGGTCATGATGGAAGAAGTTTCTAGTCGCAGACGCCTAGAAACCAAAGACCCAGCATGCCATGTAGGGTCACCTGGGGAAGCACCAGGACCAGCCAGGAGGCAGGGAGGAGGGAGCAAGGGGGATGCATGGGCAAAAGTCTTTATCTCACAGGAAGGAATGACCAAGGCAAAGTAAGCAAGCTGAACAGCTTTAGGACTGAGTAATTTCATGAGTTCAACAAGCTCTGGGGTGTATGGATGGCTCCTCCTTATCCAGTGCCTGGCCCTGTGGTGATTTAGGACAGGACAATAGTGTCCTTGAAACAGAGCAGGACCCTATGGTCCTTTCCCTCCACCATGTCCTCAGCCTGCATTTTGTCTCTGGAAAAACTTTAGCCAAAGAATAAGTTTAATCAGAGAAGTGAGAAAATGCAGAAACGAAGGAAAACAGTCCAACAAGACTAAATAATAATAGTTTAGTTATCAAGCATAGTTAAGGACCTTTAGTTCCTTCTCAAGGGCTATAGATAATATTCTGAGCCATATCCTGTGAGCTGTCCTGTAAATACTGAAACCCCTACCTAGTGGAAGAAGTTAACTACATAATAACCAGACTGTAGCCGTGACATAAGCTGCCACAATTCTGAGAATTGGCCTCAAAGGAATGGGAATGAACGGACCCTGGAACTGAAGATCAACTGTACTTAAAACAATCAAGATGACACTGGTCAGACCACTGCATGACCAATTTCAAGATGACGGTCAGGGCTGACTGTGCTGTTTCTGCATGTAGCCCCCTCCCTCTGCCTATAAAAACTTTTACCCGCTGGTTGTCTTTGCGGGGGGAATCTGCCTCTGGCCAGGAGTCCACCCTCTCCCCCTCCCCCTCCCCTCCTCCCCGGTTGCCAGCATCCAAAGTAAAGCAAACTTCCCTTTCCACCAACCTTGTCTCTTTGTTGGCTTTTGAGTGGCGAGCAGCTGGACCCACTTCGGTAACATCGTGACTGCGGGAGTCTGATGGAAGGATGCAAATGGGGCTATGGACTCATGACTGCTCAGTTTGTAAATCAAAGACACACACACAGGTGAGTCTCTTACTCTCTCCAGGAATTAGCTAAACAAGGGAGGGCAGTCCCTCCTCTGATCCACAAAGTCCCAAGATGCCAAAGCATCCCAAAATAGAGAAAAAAGTTAAACACATGTTCAATACAGTATTACCTTAGCCATCAGAGTGCTAATGGTCACGAGGGTAAAATAGTAATAAAACGTTTTGACTAGATGTTTTCAGTTTACACACAGTTTTCAGGTTGTCATATCCTTCCTAGAAAATCTATTAGGTGCACAATAATACCATCATCTACTGATATGGACACCAAGGCAGAAAGAGAGAAAGTGACATTGTTTCCTTGTAGGGGAGTTAGGATTTGAAACCAGATCTTTTGACTCTTAGCACCCAGCTCTGGCCATGCCCATCACTGTCTGATGGGAGCCTCTGAGTTTTCCTCTAATAACTGCCAGGCAGAATGGCTGTCGACGGTTTACAAAAGCACAGCAATTTGTCTCCCACTGTGGCCGGTGATACTGGCCTGGGTATGTCCCGCTAGAAAACTGGAACAGGAGCGAGCTCTCTGCATTTCAGAGCAAGAAGGGAACATTCCCCCAGTGCTTCAGGTCGGATGTGTGAGATTTTCCTTGAAGAGCATCATTAGAAAGGGTGTCTATATATCATATATAAATACTGACAGGCCAGCCACAGAGACTGTTGTAGATTTTGACAGACAAGACTGGGAGCTCCACTAGCGAGCAAGTGGGCACCTTGTCATGTATGTGCACTTCGATGAGATGAAAATGTATCTGTGACTCTGGGTCCTTCCTTACCATCCTTCTATGGCTATAAGGACATCCAACAAACATTTAGACAGAGAACCCTTTAACCTGCTTCTCAGAGGCAGTGAATCAACTCAGAAAAGTAATTCAACCCTCACTTCCAAGGTACAAGGAAAGGGAGGAAAAACTGTTTCTTTAGATTCCATCCTCCCCACGGAACCATTTGTCACTTTCCTCAGAGAGTCTGCATCAATCCCATCTGGACCACTTGCTAGAACAAACATGGTGGAAACGGAAGCTGGTAACATCCATCCTTGGTGTAGCAAGGAGGAGACTCTGGAAGCACGAAACCTCAATACAATACACCCTTCTGTGCCAGCGGATGGGGCCCTGAGCACTGCCCCTTCTTGGTCCTATGTCACCATAGCCAAGATGTGGAAGCAACCTAAATGCCCATCGATAGATGAATGGACAAAGAAAATGTGGCCTATCCGTACAATGGAATATTTTTCACCCTTTAAAAAAAAAAGAAGGAAATTCTGCCATATGTGACAGCATGGACGGACCTCGAGGACATTACGCTGAGTAAAATAAGCCAGTGACAGAACAACGCGTATTGCGTGATTCCGCTTATATGGGGCATCTAAGATGGTGAAATTCATAGAATCGAAAAGTAGAGTGGTGGTTGCTGAGGGCTGGAAGGAGAGAGAAATGGGAACTTCCTAATCAGTGGGCATAAAGTGTCAGTGAAGTGAGATGAAAAATCTCTGGAGATTCTGTACAACATGGTACCTGTAGTCAACAATGATGTACTGGACAGTTAAACATTTATTAAGAGTGTAAGTATCATGTTGTGTGTTTTTTCCACGATATAACGAAGTAAGAAAACATGAACTCTAAATTGCCCTTGTTCTGATCCATTCACCCCTCCTGCTGTCTCTAGGCCACCATCCCTCCACTGGATTCTCACAGAAACCTCATTTCCGTCCTCTTACGAAATATTGAAAAACACGATGGTTCCCAGCTGGGCACAAAAGCTTGGAGAACAAGGGATAAACATTCTCCTCCTACTTCTTCGAACCACAGGAAAACACTTGAACTTCAGTTGCCTCAGAATTCTCTCCAGAGGAAGAATCCAGCCCCCAGGCAGTCTTGCTGAAGCCGCGAAGAGACTAAGAATCTCTTGAGGAGACAGAGCAAAGAGCCCAGGGAAACCCCTCAACTCCCCTGGCTTTGTGGTTTTTACCAAATAATCAAACACACATTTCCTATTTCTTGAAACATTCTGGGATGTGCCATTGCGTTTTAACATCATGTTTAGAGAACACAATATTTATCCATTAGCAGTTTCCTGTCAGTGCGTATTAAAATGACAGGCTAACGTTAATGTCATATCAAAAGTTCAGGAGCCTTTTGAGTTTGATATTAAGTTATTGAAAGCAATTATTCTCTTTCTAAAAGCCTTTTATTTAGAACATCTGCTGTTACATTATTGGACCTAGATTTCATGGAATATAAAAGACCTTTAATTTAGTTACATTTGTAAACCATAAATATTAGTGATTTATACCTCATAATCATTCTTCCAGTGACAATGGCCAAACTATAACTTTATACAAAGCCACTTGTAATTTTAACAGACATTGAAGGCATTGCAAACTGTTGTTATGCAAACGTCTGCATACAAGATAGGAGTTCCGCCAGGTACCACGGTTCACGTTCCTATGTGGGAATCCATCTCTCACCATGGACCTTCCCAAGCTGCTTTCTCAGCATTTACCCCTTTCTTAAAGCAGGCAGTAGCTTCACCGTCCAAAGCTCATGTAGGCTAAATAAACACTGATACTGAGGCTGATTTGTGAATATCTTGCTCAGTTTTCTTCTAAAATCATAAGCTACAATGTTAGGCTTTGTCTCTTTTCCTCTCGTTCTTTCATTCATTCAACAGATGATCCCTGAGCATCTTCTAGGTTCCAGACTAAACTTGGCTCCAGGGTTACCATTGTGAAAAATCCAGATCCCGTTTGTGAACTGCCCTTAGGAAGACTGTACTTTGAAAATGAATTTATTACAAGACCAGCAGAATTCATCACAACATACACCATTATAGCAGAGCTTACTCATTTGTCATGTAATGTTATCATTTGCATATTCATGTTTTATTAGTTCATTGGAAGCACAATTAGCAAAATCGTCTTAAATACTTTAAAAAGTCCAATTCCTGTTGAAAGGACATATACAGCTGTCTGTAAGTAAATAGAGGTTTTGGAAGATGCAAGAAAATTGTGTCAAATGTCTGTCTCTGAAATTTGTTGATAATGACTCAAAAGACTTCGATTTCTCTTTAGCAAACTGTTGTTTTCTTCAGAAGAGGAAAAAATGCGTGTATCAGATGGAATGAGAGGTGTGCACAGTACGAGAATAATGCCTGACTTTATAGCAAGCCTTTATGGCTTGCTGTTCCATTTTGATTACAGCTTGTTGACTGGTCGTACTGGAGCATTTATACGATTTGTTCTCGTGCCCAATCATTGTTCTTCCTTCTCCATTTTCTGCTCTTCTTTATCACCATAGTGTCTCCTTTTGGTCTAGTAACCTGTGTGATCTTTGCTCTCAGATATCATTAGCATTTCTCCTATAATTTCTCAGTGGTCTCACATCAGCTGTTTTTCACACATCTGAAAATTTGGAGAAATAAATAAATGCACGGAGACCGATAGGCTTCTTGTAAGCAGTTCCCACTAACCACTCATCTGTTCATGCCAGCAATTTGCAAGTAATATGGTGTGACTTTCATATATTCCCTGCATACTTACTCTCACTGGACACCTGAAATTACATAATTGCATGAAAATTGTACCTCGCTCAACCTGAGGGAAACACATATCACTGGTTTATAGGGAGAGGTATTAGCAAACCCATAATCGTGTCTAAGGAAGTATAGAGAGAGTATTAGTGAGATTAGCATTTTCTGTCAAAAGTACCATTTCTGGATTTGCAGAGTATATGAGTCAATTGAAATATTCTTTGCACAAGTTATAAAGAGAAGAGAAGGTAGTATGGTGAGGTGGGAAGGGGTGGGCTTTATAGACAGACGGGTATGGATTAAAATTTCTATTTTGCTTCTTCCTAATATTAAGATAAGGCTCACCCAGCTTCACTTTTTTACCTGTAAAATGAGGATAATAAAACATATATCCTAATACACCACACAAAAAGGATAGTTTCTATCCTTTTTCTTCCTTCGAGGGAAAAAACAAAACAAAACATGTGTTTAAAATATGCACCACTCAACACCATCAGACAGGAATAATTTAAAGTACCAAGTTTGAGTTGATACATTTGGAGACGGAGACTATTAAATTTCCTTGTTCAGAAGAAACATAATTAGCATGATTAGTTTGGAATTTTTTTCATGCCAAATTTGCTTTCTAGTCCTAAAATAATGTTGTGCAAATTATTGGCAAGTTGTTTCGTGTTCATGCTTAATAAAAAGAGAAGAAAATCTTTTTCTTATGCTTAAATGCCTATTTAGTTCCATGTGGGCCATTTCCTTTGAACCGAATGCAAATGAGTCAGGGTTGCAGCTATTTCACAATCTTCCTTTAATCAAGATCACTACAAAGCATCAGCCCACTGGGTGATGGGTGACATAAATCGTATTCACTTAATTCTGTGTTTCATTAAAGGATTTAGCACTTTTATGAACCAGAATATCTGGGTCAATGCCATAGAAACTTCGATCAAATTGCAGAGCTTATAGATTCAGTGATCTGTAGATCATCGTCTGAGATAAAGATGAAGTTCTGCTCCCCCGCCTCACACTGGCCTTATTGGTACATAGTTACCTTTCAAGAGTTCAGGGCTTTGGAAGGGGCCAGTTGGATCCTGGCCCCAGAATGTAAAGGAGAAATCCAGATCTCATAAAACGTTCTGGACATGGAAGAATAATCATCTCTGCATTCTTTTTTTCCCCACACAGTTGAAATACTTCTATGATTTCTCTATTTGCCTGTTTTCTCAACAATCCTAAAAGACAAAATTGGCAGTAAAAAAAAATACACTAAAGAATACTGTCTAAATGTCCCTTTTCACTTAATACTGTCTACCCTGGGAGAGTTTTTTTTTCTTTTTTATTCCTATAAGATGAGTCAAATATGACAACCCAAGCCTGAAAATTTTCCCATACTTCCACACTTCAAGCACTTCTGTATAATATCTAAATATTTATATTTCCTTTTCAAATGACAGGCCCAAGAATGTTTCTGTAATATTCATGAGAACATAGAAATTGTTAAGCATCTTTGCCTCCTGAAGAAGGGAAATGAGAAAATCTGGGAAGAAGGATTGAGCCCAAAGTTTACAAAGGTTTCCAACATCTAAGTGGTTATCATCCAGTCTTGACTGGATTGTCTACGTTTTATAATTCCCTGGGCCTGACAGTAATTTGTGGTGGTGGTTCTCATTCTGTCTTGCTATTTGTGGTTTGGAAACAATAGATCCTTTTTCTTTGTCAATCTCTGCTACTTCTTCATAAAATGTATCTCATTCAGTTATAAAGCCATAGAGCCCTAGAATGTGGAATTCTGGGGAACTCAAGAGAGACTTTATTTCGACTCCTCATTTTGTTGTGGAAAAATCGAAGCCTTTGAATGGTGGGAAGACTCACCCAGGCCCACACTGCAGAGCTGGGACTAAAATGTGTAAATGGCAACGTCTGCATTTTCTCTCGAGAGCGAGCCTTTCACATTCAAGTTAGGAGACATGTTCGGGTCCTTTCTGATCATTCTCTTTTTAGCATCGGTATTAAGGCAAGTATCTGTTTAAATGTTAAGCAAAAAATAAGAATAGGACCAATTTGTGCTTTGCTTTGTTTTGGCTCCACTTAATTTCAACCAATCTCTAATATTTCACTTTTTATATTTTCTTTTTTCTTCTTGATACGAATTTTTGAAATTGAAATTCATACACACACACACACACACACACATATATATAATTGTTCACTGTTTTGCTCTTCTTCTCCTTCTATGACAACTTCTCAAAGCCAAAATATCATTTGGGGCTTTGTTTCCCCACCATGTCAGAAAAATAAGTGTATTTTGCTCCTCTGGATTAGCTATAAAGAAACTCATTTTATATACACATATATAATTTAGCCTTAAAATATATATGTCCAGTCATGATACTGGCTGAGTGCAGGGATTATAATAGTTTGTATGGTTCATCAGCTGAATCATACTTAATAGCTGCATCATTTATAACACAGTATTTACACTTAGTGAATCAATTCATTTCTTAGTAAATGCTCAAATCGGTGACTGGCGTTTTTGAATCCAAATACCCAACGTTAAGTCTTAACTCCACTCCTTTCTAGCTCCCTGACTTAAGGCAAGTCATTTAGCAACACTGAGTCTCAGTTTCCTCAACGGTACAATAACAAGAGCAGTAGGAACAATAATGATCTTCTCACCCCTCTCACAGGGCTTCAGTATCACTACTCTTTTTATCTGTAAGGGAAGGTTGTGCCCTGGGATGCCCTGTCCACCGCTATCGCCCCCACTGCCAAAACACGTGCCAATTAGCTAAAATACACCAAAAGCTTCCCGGATCTATGCAAGTCAGGTACAGGTTTGACTTAAAACACTTTTGTGCTACTCAGCCCTAAAAAAGAACAAAAGAATGCCATTTGCAGCAACATGGATGCAACTAGAGAGTATCCTACTAAGTGATGTAAGTCAGAAAGACAAATACCAGATGATATCACTTATATGTGGAATTTAAAATAGGACACAAATTAACCTATCAACGAAACAGAAACAGACTCACGGACATAGAGAACAGACTGGTGACTGCCAAGGGGGAGGGGGTCGGGGGAGGGATGGGGTGGGAGGCTGGGATTAGCAGAGGCAAACTATTATATAGAGAATGGATAAAAAATAAGGTCCTATTGTATAGCACAGGGAACTATATTCAATATCCTGTGATAAACCAGAATGGAAAAGAATGTGAAAAAGAATATGTATGTATGTATGTGTGTGTATATATATATATATATATATATATATATATATATATATAACTGAATCACTTTGCTGTACAGCAGAAATTAACACAACATTGTAAATCAACTATACTTGAATTAAAAAAATTGATAAAAACCACTTTTTCTATACCATTGCTTATATTTCTGTTTTGAAGCAAAGTATGAAACTTTGAAGGGAAAGGTGACAAGATATCAACAGTGTTTTTTATTTTGCATCCGAGACATAATGGGATAGTACTCGTTAGTGTAGCAGAACCTCTTGTGAGGAGATATGTATTCAGCTCTAACCCCTGTCATGGCAGAAAACCATCAAATTGCCTCAACTCCAGATGATAAAGAATGAGACTGAGGAAGAAAGATCTGTCCTGAAAAGATAGTCATCCTAGAAATCCAGAAACTAGAAGGCCCAGGGGAGAGGTTAAGGCTACAGCCCAATCTTGTCTTAATTTTGTTAATCAGACTTTTGTTAGCACAGGACACTATTTGCAAACGCTGGAAAAAATCAGAGCCTGTGAATAGGGCCCGGGACACATCATTACTTTCATTATCACCGAGGAGCAATTTCTCAAGCTGACTTCCTAAAAGGCATTTGGGCTTCTGTCTCCTGTATGAAGATAATTATTTCTGTCACGATGAATAATTTAACCACCATTCCCAACTGCCACCCTCAGACCACTCACGGCTTTCAAAGAAGGAGATCACTGCTTTGTAACATAACAGCTTCTCTATTTTATGGACCTGGCAGAAAACGGAATGAAAGAAAGTGTTCCCAAACCTTCCATCCCCATTTGTTGGTGTCACTTGGCTTTTTCCAGTGTAGAATCACATTAGCACTGAATGTTTCCTTGGACAATGACAGGAGCCTGATTAAGTCAATACGGTGATCCAGGCACACAGAAACTACACAGAGTGAGGTTTCAGACCTGGATTTATCTCCTGATGAAATTATTTGCTTTAATCTCTCTTTACACCTCTCTAATTCTAGTGAAAATGTTGCCTAATAAAAGTCCAGGAAGTGAAGTTCTTGGCCTGGAGCCGTCCCACACTGGCTGGGTAACCTCACACCCCTCGGGGCTCTGTTTCTTCATCTGTAAAATGGGCCTGGTGACTTAAAAGACTGTTTTATTTTGAAACAGTCTCGAACTTAGGAAAAAAGTCATACCTTCAGTACAAAGAACTTTCCCTTCCTGAACCTTTTGAGAGAAAGTTGCCAACATGGTGCCAATGTGGTTCTCCATCGACCTGAATACTTTAGTGTGTATTTCCTACAAACAAGGGGAAAATCTACCATACAACCACCCAAATCAAAATGCATTCACATTTCACCAGTTCCTTCAATAACATCCTTTTTAGCGCAGGGAACCAGTTCCTAATCATATGTTGCTTTGTTGTGTTTCTTTAATTGTCATGTCATTCATTTCCTTCAATCTGGAACAGTGTCTAGGTTTTCCCTTCGCCTTTGTGACCTCGACACCTTTGACTACTTTAGGCCACTTACTTTATAGGATAGCCCCCAGTCTGGGTTTTCCTGATGTTTCCTCGTGATTAGATTCAGATCTTTGATGTCAACGTCACATCACACAGGGATGCTGTGCTCTGCTGACTGCATCCTATCAGGTGGTGCACGATTTTGGTTGTCACGTCACTGATGTTGTTAACTTTAGGCACATGACTAAGGTGACCTCACCCTGATGATGTTTTCTTTTCATAATTGTCATGTACCTTGTAGAGATATATGCTGAGACTATGTCAATATCCTGTTCCTTATCAAACTTCTCATTTATTCATTTATTCCTGTCAATATGAACTCATACTGGCCCATTTTATTCAATGGGATGCAATTCTTTACCCTCGTTATTTATTTTGATATTTCAGTTGTCCCAGATTTGGCCCTTGGCAGCCCCTTCAAGCTACCTGCAGTGTCCTTTTGATATGCGCCTATTCTGTGAATACTTTCTTACTTTTTGGCACGAGACAATCCAGACTTACCGTGTACTCTCCCAGTCCCAAATCTGGAGTCAGCCATTTCTCCAAGGAACGCTGGACCCTGTTAGTAGATAGTAGTATTTAGAAATAATATCTGGGCACTGGGTGGGTTCATTGCACACACATGCACCCATATTTATATCTGTATTTATCTATAGCTATATAGACAGTACTTTGAAAACCATATAGTCACACCGGTACCTCCAAATCCAATCTATATCACAGGGGTAATTCCGGTGTTTTGAGTTTCTTGTTTCGGGGCGGGGGGGGTAGTTGTCTCTGTTTTCAGCTTCCTTCTCTGGTAAGGAGAAAACTGGTTTCCATTATCCTTAATTTGCTTGTTCCTTTGATCAGAGACCCCATATATCACAGGTCTTCATGCTGCTGGCCCCCTCCCCTGTCCTGGGTCTCCTTCCTGGATAGATTCCCTCCTTCCTCCACTCCAGCTCTGATACTTGCAGACATGCTCCTTATTCCGCTAGGGTTCCAACGCCCCACGTGGACCATCCTCCTGTGGGGACACCCCTATCATCCCACTTGGGCTTCAACACTCTGCTCTGGACCACCACACCCTTCCCCATCCAGCTCTGCCAACTTGAAGGCTTTTGGACTGAAGTGGTCTAACAACTTTTTGGTCTTGCCTCCCTCCCAGGATGGCTATAAATGTTTGATGAAATAAGGGACTTTATCAATGAACACTTTGCAAACTGGGAAGAGGTTGATGTCCTGGCTGGAGAGTTTCTTGTAAGCTATTAAGTTTGTCAAGCACAGGGCCAGCTCTCTCGCAATGGGTGTCCGTGCACACCCTTCAGTGCTGCCTAGGTGCTCTGCTCTGAACTCCTGCACTCGCCAGCTTGGGGACCAGCCCTCAGATCTGTGCTCACATCTGCTCTCCCAGCCTCAGGCTTGGCACGAGTCCACTCTCACACCGACGTCCCTACCTCTACTACACTCTTCCTTTGCACCTTGTTTTCAGGACTGTCCCCAGAGGGCTTGCGTCAGATTCCTGGGGAAGATCAGAGCTTAAAACGGGCGTAAGATGCTGATGGTGACATACAGCGTATTCTTCTCATCTCTCAGTTAAGATAAAGCTGACTTCTGTAACAAACAAACAAACCCAAAAGAGAATATTTACTTCTCACTTCGATGAATTCCAAAATGAGTGTACATGCTAGGTGGGCGGCTGGATGAGTTGGTTGGGCTGCTTAACCAAATACCACAAACTGGGCGACTTAAACAGATATGTACAGTCTCCCAGTTCTAAGGGTCAGAGACCAAAGTGGAGGCGTCAGCAGGATTGGTTCCTCCTGGGGACTCTGAGGGGAGGCTCTGTGGTGGCCTATTCTCCCTGCATCTTCACGTCATCTTCCGCCCTGTGTGTGTGTCCAGTTTCCACTGTTTGTAAACACCAGTCATGTTGGGTTAGGACCGACGCTAATGACTTCACCATAACTTGATTGCCCCTATCTCCAAGTGAGGTCACAATATGAGGTACCAGAGGGGTTGGGACTTTAACATATGAATTTGGGGGGCACACAATTTAGCCCAGAACAGCAGCTGTCCTCCAAGTATTGGAGACCCCGTCTCCCTCAATCTCATGTCGATGGTACTGAGCAAAGGCTTCCAACGTTTCTGTAGTTGGGTCAAGCTGGTGAGAGGAAAAAGAGCTGCGAATATCAAACATCGGCAGGTTTTATGGGTCCCCAGCCTGGAAACAGAGCCTATTGCTGGCTTTCCACCGGCTAGAACTCAGCGTCATGGCAGACAGATGGAGCGTGTGGATTAACCGCGTGTCCGGAAAGGAGAGGAATGGGCTGTGGTGGTTAGTGAGGTAGTATCTTCCACATTGTGCTCTATTCCATGTCACCCAGATTACCCAGGAAAGACATTGTGATCAGGAAATTAAAATTAGCATGCTGGTGCAAGAGCGCCAAGGAGAAAACAAAATCAAAGCTACCATTTCTCTGCACTTCTCAGGACACTCTTGTGTGTGTGTGTGTGTGTGTGTGTGTGTGTGTGTGTGTGTGTGTGTGTGTGGTACGCGGGCCTCTCACTGCTGCGGCCTCTCCCGTTGTGGAGCACAGGCTCCGGACGCGCAGGCTCAGGGGACATGGCTCTCGGGCCCAGCCACTACGCGGCATGTGGGATCTTCCCGGACCGGGGCACGAACCCGTGTGCCCTGCATCGGCAGGCGGACTCTCAACCACTGCGCCACCAGGGAAGCCCTCAGGGCACTCTTGATGTTTTAATGACCAATGTGTGCTCTGCTGAAAAATGATATTGAAGAAAAGAGAGGGCGATGGTCGCCCAATACAGCCTGCACATTTCAGCACTTCGGAGATCCTGCTGCGGAGGGAGGTGAAAACCCACATCTGACCCTGGCGATGTTGCTGCTTCCTTTTGTGTAGCTGAATGGAAGGTTCAGACCTGGATTAGAAACCCTAGCCTTCTCTTAGGAGGTCATTCTTCTTTCCCTGGGGCTCCTGTTATCTTTATTTTATAATATTCATGATAACTGTAACCACCAGCTGGCTTGTGCTATAAAGAGCATTATCTTACAAAACTGAAATTCGCTGCTGGGGTTTTTTTCCAAACACCGTTATGCATAACAATATTTTTAATGGGGTGATTCCTACCAAGTGGTTCACAAAACTCTTGTCATTTTTTAAAGCAGAATTAAATAATACCAGGCAGCAGAGTGTGTAAGGCATAAATTACAGATGGCAGGAGGGCAAAGACATTGTGTGGTGAATAAAATAAGTCCTCAATTATGAGGCCAGTAAGAGACGTATGTGGAGGGAAAATGGAGGCCACGAGAGAGAAATGTTTTCAGATGACATTGAAATCGGGTTGTGAGTGCATGAGGCTCTAAGACCCGAGGGCTAATAGTGCACCTAAAAGAGGTCGTTACTACAGAAGAGAAGGATTTTCTTGGGCACAAAACGTTACTATAAAAATGTAAGCATTTTAAAAAAAATCTTCCACTCGATTGTGTAGTCCTAAAAGGTCTGGTCATGTTTATAACATGAACAGAGCTTAGAGCTCATTATATATCTGATGGGTGGTCATGAAACAAAGTGTCATTCCAAAAGACCATAAGCTCAAAGACAACGTATTTGGTTTTTACACCCTTTTTTCTTCCAGTCCCCAGTGCTAAGCATACTACCTGGTGTGTAATAGCTGCTCAGTGACTATTTGACAGAAAAGGCAGGGGGGAGAAAGGAAAGTCATTCCATCTAAACTTGTAAAGAAAACTGGGAAAAGACAGGTTTCCAACAGTGATGGGAAAATGATTAATAGAAAGTAAAGTTAGATTACTATCACACACTATATTCTGAAGGAAAAATGTCAAAATAATTAAATACTTAAAAGTAAAAATTACCTGAAATTAAGACGTGTTTAAATTCCAAAAAGCTTAAATATTTAAGAAGAAAAATTAAATGGAATCAAAAACTTCTAGAAGAAAATGACGCCGTGATGGTAGTTACATCTGTAATATCAGGATAGGAATGTATGTTCTAAGCATGATACCAAAACCAACAACTATAAAGGAAAGATTAACAATGACTACATAACACCCAAAATAAAATGACATGTAGAAAACTGGGAATATTGATAATACATATATAACAGATAAATTGTTTTAACTTTCTTACAGAATTATAAGTAAAAAGCTCTTATAAATCAGGTTGGACAAAAAGATGAAACTCTAAAGAGAAAAAATGTTAAAATGATTCATTTATCTTTACTTTTTGTATAATCAGTGTTTGCTTCATATGTTTGAAAGATTTTTTACAGTGCATGCGAAGTTAGTGTCATTACATCTTCTTGATTCATTCATTTATTTATCATTATAAAATATACCTTTTTAGTCCTAGTAACATTACTTGTTTTAAGTCTTTGCCATCTGATACTGGTAAAGCAATTCCACCTTTCTTAAGATTACTGTTTGCACGGTATATCTTTTCCATCCTTTAAGTTTTAACCTATAGCTATCTTTGTATTTAAAGTATCTATATCTATTTCTTATAGATACCCTATGTTGGATCTTGTTATTTTATCTAGTTTGAAAAATCTCTGCATTTTAATTAATTAATTTTATTTTTGGCTGCACTGGGTCTTTGTTGCTGCACGCAAGCTTTTCTCTAGTTGCGGCGAGCAGGGGCTACTCTTCGCTGCGGTGCACAGGCTTCTCATTGCGGTGGCTTCTCTTGCTGTGGAGCATGGGCTCTAGGCACGCATGCTTCAGTAGTTGTGGCACGTGGCCTTCAGTAGCCGTGGCTCACGGCTGTAGAGCATAGGCTCAGTAGTTGTGGCACATGGGCTTAGTTGCTCCGTGGCATGTAGGATCTTCCCGGACTAGGGCTCGAACCCGTGTCCCCTGCATTGGCAGGCAGATTCTTAACCACTGCACCACCAGGGAAGCCCAATCTCTGCATTTTAATTGGGCTGTTTAGACCATTTACACTTAGGATGATTTTTTCTTTCTCTTCTTTTAGTTTATCTGCATTTGCTCACTAATTTCAAATGCACATTTAATGTTTGTGTAATGACAAAACAGAAGTTTATGGTGTTATTGCAATGGCTATGCCGGTCTTAAAAAGTGAAATGAAGAGTAGCATGGGGTGGCCAAGTGCCATGTGGAGCATTTTAAGATAAGCACCACGGATGTGACAGAGGCCTCACGTTTTTAGTCTGTGACGGTGGACAGATACTAAACCCAGGCCATTGCCATCTGACCTCTTCCCAATTCAGGTTCTTCTGATGTGAATTATTTTGTCAGCTCCCTCAACCAATGGACTCTTCTTGATAAATCAGTTTTGAAAGGAAGCTACTTTCGGAAGAGCAACCAACGTTAATGATGACAGTACAGTGAAGGTAGGCTGAAATGACTTCATCTGTTGAGAATGTCAACTCCTTGATAATATTTAAACTCCACGAAGAGAAGCTCTGTCCACTGTAAAACATAAGCCCCTGATAACTTTGCCTGGAATGAGGGGTATCTGGCAGCTCTCAGCACCTGGTTGCTAACATGGATTTATTGAGTCATCACAGCAGGATACCCTTAGTTGGAATTCCTTGAGACCCTTTCAAATGTCTCACAGCCAAATACCCAGTAAGTACCCTTGAAAAAATTTGAGCTCTAGAACTGAATTGCTATGTAAACGAGGCTCGATGGCTGTGTGGAGTCTTATAAGGAAAGATTCGAAGAATTGGGTTAATTAGCTTGGTGAGAAGAGAGTTGAAGGAAAATTTAATGACTATCATTAGGAATCTGAAAGATTATGATACAGAGGCTGTTTCCCAACTGTTCTCAGTAGCCACAGAGAGCAAAGCTTTGGATGACACAAGAAGGATTTGAATAAGACATGGCTAAGAACTTCTGGATTTGACACTGAAACAGGCTACCAGGGGATGAAATAGTTGTTCCTGGAAACCTTTCAGAATAGGTTAGACAACCCCCTGTTCAATTACCTGGCTCTAGTCCTGGATCAAAGAATTAAACAAATGCCCCTTTTGTTTCTTCCATGGGGGATTTGTAGTTCTATTTGAATGAGCCAGTCAGTCTGTCAGAAGAATGTGGAAGAAACTCATTGAAATGGCCACAAAGTGCTTAGTGTTAATTTTTCTAAATATTACCTGTAAGAATGATAATAATTAAATGTAGAGCTCTATACGTTGCAGAGGTTGTGCGTTCTTAGGCTTTAAAAATGCAGCCAGTCAAAACACTTCTAATTGCAAAGAAATTTAAAACTAACACATATACTTCACACCCTGGAAAAAAAATTTCAAAATATGCTATCACCCAGGTCTCACCATGCAAATATCAACACTTTTGTCAACTGTCAAGCAATAAATCAGGTGAGTTTGTGTGCCCTTCAGTAAATACGCAGTCTCCAGTTCTGGCCACAAAGAGTAAAAGAGCTATGGAAGTTCATTTATTTCCCTGAACCATTGGAAAATGTCACTCTTTGTTTGGAGCTGTTCCAAGCGTTAGGGTGCAATTAGGTCCCAGTAGTCAAAATATTCCACAACAAGGAAACCAGCAAATGGGGTATTAACCACACCCTGGTGAAATTCCTCTTTGAAGCAGACTACTAGTGCATTCAATTAAAAACGACTTCAGTTTATTTAAGACTCAGCCCATGAAAACATTCCCCAAAGCTTTAGCTATGAATAGTTTTCTTGTGCACTTTTCCTGCAGCTTTCCAAACCTTAGCCCCAGGGCCCAAACATTCTGCATAAAGCACAAGATCTTGGAAGTGAGACTCCAGGGCCTGGAGGATTTTTTTTTTTTTTTTTCCCATCCTGCAAAGTGTTTAGGAAAGCAAGCTGCTAGCCAACTTTTGTGCCTCAGTCTATTTCCAGGGTCCCAGAGCAGTAATTAGCAATTAGCACTGGCAACAAAATAAGGCACCAATATCTTTTGGCAAAGAGGCAAACACAACGCGTGAGGCATTTAGCATTAGTTCACAATTATTAATTAATCAACTCTGAAATAAATAGCCATATTCAGTTTTGCCAGAGACTATTTACTTCCAAATTATTCCGTCATTATCAGTAACAACCAATTTAGGGGAGGTATTATGGCATCAATTTTGTTAAAGTCACATTGGTGAAACTATTGTAAAAATAAAATGGCATATAGCTGTTAAAAGAGTTTTTCCTTATGTATTAATAGTGTATCTGTGGTAGATTTAATATTCTATGTCTTAAGCTGCAGTGCTTTACATATAGGGCTGGCAAAATATTAGCCAGTAATGAATCCCTCACTCTCACCTATTCTCATAATAAAGGCTTAAATAACATCTCTCTGCATTTTCAAAGACGTTTAGGCTTACAAACCATTGTTACCAAAATCTAATTCTTAAGCAATGTTATTAGAGTCATCCCTCAGTATTCTCAGGATCTCAGCAGATACCAAATCCGAGGATGCTCAGGTCCCTTACAGTATTTGCATATGACATATGAACATGTTCCTGTGTACTTTAAATCATCTCCACAATACTTACAATACCTAATACAATGTAAATTCTATATACATAGTTGCGTGGCACATTTAAGCTTTGCTTTTTGGAAGTTTCTAGAATTTTTTTTCCCCGGTATTTTTGATCTGTGGTTGTGTCAGTATGCAAATGCAGAACTCGCGGATACAGAGGGCTGACCGTTATTATAATTTGCAAAACTGCTCAATAAGAAGCTTTGTAATAGATTTCTGCATGATTAATGGGTCCCTTTGAAAAGCAGAAAGAACAGTACATTTCCGTTTTTCCTAGTTTGGTTCTGGGTAAAAGGTGAGCAGGAAGCAGTTTCCACAGTGGCTTTCTCAGCTAATTAAGGATGATATAGGGCAGACTCTTGATACTTTTAACTGGCGGACAGAGAAGTTTTCAGGAAATAAGTGTTCAGCTACAAGAAAATCAGAACAGAGAAGGCCACAAATAGATTGGTTGCACATTTGTGAAATCAACGTGGAAAAATCTAGGTGTATCTTTTCTGTCACACATAAAAAAGAACTCTACCAGAAATCCTTAAAATAACAAACTCCTCTTGGTGTTAACCGTGTATTTGAATGTTGATACACAATTAACTTGGCAGGAATATACATCTTATGTAAGAAAGTGTGGCAGGGAGACAGTGGAAATTGTCTGTAATGTAAATAGACCTACATTCAAATTCCAGTTCTGAGTGTGGGAAATTCATTTCTGGGAATCTCATTCCTTGTCTATAAAATGGGTTAATAAGCTATATTTGCAAGGTTATCGTGAGGACGAAATTCCACAAGGTATGTGAAATGCAAGGTTTAGAGAAGGTACTCAATTAGTATTACAAATGTATCTCAAAGTGCACTCCAGGGAGTAACCATAGGGGGAACTTAAGGAAATCCCTCATTTAAGCCACCCACTGGGCAAATTCCAATTTATTAAGAATTTCTGTGGGGGGAGGGATAAATTAGGAGTTTGGGATTAAAAATTGACAATCCTATATATAAAATAGATAACCAACAAGAACCTACTGTATAGCACAGGGAACTATACTCATTTTGTAATAATCTATAAGGGAAAAGAATCTGAAAAATATATATATATGTACATAAAACGGAATCTCTTTGCTGTACACCCGAAACTAACACAACATTGTAAACCAACTATACTTCAATGGAAAAAAAAAAAAAAGAATCTTGCACAAGTCACACATTCTAAGTCTCTCTAAATCTCTTTTTGTCACTAAGATTTCTATCGTACTCTGCTGGGTGGGGACTTGCTTGTCTTCCGAATTAAAATGAGGAAAGAAATAAGGAAAGGATTTTTTGAAAGGAAAACTGATGAAGTTGTTTCAAGCTAACAAGAAATTATGATGGGACAAAGTCTCCAAGGCCCTGCATGGAAATCTTTTCCCATGAACATGCCCACGGGGAGAAATATGCCTTCCTTGTGGAGATGAAGTGAGTGTTTATGTAGAAATATACAGAAGTCCAAGCCTGAGGGGACAAGGTTGGACACCAAAACCACACTGGGAGAACTTCTAAAAGAAGAATCTTCTCAATGAAGGTATGAGTTAAGAGCACGGAAGGATGTGACTTGAACAATGGAAAACAGGGGTATGTCAGTTTCCCCTCCCAGCTTCTGCTTCCTTTTTTAACTGATATTTGCAGATCACATGCCTGCTATGTGGATTACGTTAAGCTCCCTGGTAACACTTTTATCTGCTTCTCCTTTCTTTATCATCAATGTCTCCTTTTCTCCGTTTCTTCTCCTTCACTTTCAAGCACCTTTGAATACCTCACATCTAAAATTCTTTTCGCCTGACTCCTGCTTTCTCTCTCTCTCTCTCCCCACAGAGTCCTGTTCCAGAAAGGAGGGCTTAGGGGATCTGTCTCTTCCACCTCTTTTCAGTCTGAGCCTCTAACACATGCTATTGGAGCTGCTGGGAGAAAGACTGTTTTTGCAGAAGAACTTATATAGATAGAATCAGATGCTTTCCTTTGTCCTAAAATTAAAAACTTATCATTATCATTATTATTATCATATGTCTTGGCTAGGAAGCGCTGAATACATGTGCTGCTTAAATGCAGGGAGCGGTGATGGTGATTCATGTTTGTAGGTTGTCTACCTAGTATCCATTTTCTCTCCGAGGAGAATTCTAATTCTCTTGAATTGAGCCCACCTGCCTTGCACAACTTTGTTCTTCAGAGGAAGGTGACGTTACCCACTGGGAAAATAAGCTCCCTCAGCCTCCCACCTCCCCACACCATCCCATTACTCCGCCATTTGTGTTGTGTCATTTCCTTTGTGACCCTAATCAGTCCAGGGGAGTATGCCATCCAGGTAGGTTCAATCAGAACAAGAGGAAAAAACAATTAGATTCCATGATTGGTGACGAGGTTTCACGGTCTCACCTACTTTGTGGAAACCATGTTGCCCTAGTCCTCTTGCAACCGTGACAAGCCCCAGCCTCTGGAGGAAACTCACACACTGAGAAGGGAAGAGCCGAGAAATGGGAAGAAACTAGTGCAGGAGTGACGTGGTTGATCCCCTGAGGCAACCATCCTGGAGATTGTCCGGCCTTCGGACTTCTCTTCTAGTGAGAAAATCCAGTCCTCCTATTGCAGGGATGGACAGACTTTTTCTATGAAGGTACAGTTAGTAAATAGTTTAGGTTTTCACAGGCCATACAGTCTCAGTTCAACTGTGCCATTGTAGTGGGAAAACAGCCATTGACAATCCATAAGTGAATGGGCATGTTCGTGCGCCAATAAAATTTCATTTACAAAATCAAGTTTGGGGTCGATTTGATCCCATTGAGGATTTTCATTAATTTCAGTCATCCTGACAGATCAACGAATCCCAGACCCCTGAATGCATTACCATCTTCTGATGGTGATTTTAAATATTAAAAAAAATCAGTCCCAACCATTGATCCTTTTTTGTTTTGTTGTATTTTGAAATATTATGTTATTTTGAATCCTTTTTGAAGTATGAAAGGTATAAATTCTTTCAAAACACAGACAAATTGATAGAATTCCTTATGCAATTAATTATTCTTTCTTCCTCCTGAATCTTCCAATGTTCTCTCTCGTTCCCCTCAGCATTTGTACACACTCAAGAATCGTTGACCTTAAAAGATCCTTAACTTCTCATTTACTTTGGCTAATGCTGCAAAATTCTTATTACCATCTAATGACTTCTAAATTCAGCTCTAACCTGTCTTTTGAGCTCCCGATTGGCATAGCCAGCATTCTAGTTCATATTTCTGATATCTCAAGAGCATCTCAAGATGGACTCAGGTATGGCCCTACCAACCATACAGTCCTACTAGTCAACACTAGGACTCAGAGTTGAGACCATCCTCTTTTTCAACCCCTTCCTCCATGAATTCATAAACATGTCCTCTTGATTTTGACTCCAGATTACTTTTTTCTACTTCATCCACCCCAACCCAGGTCCCAGCGAATCCATTTCTTGCCTAGACAGCTGCAATGGTCTACTAACGGATCTATCACCTTCTTCTACTCTAGTCCCACCCAAATTGCTCTCAAGAGTAGTCGTCTCAAAATACAAATGTAATCATATAACACTCCTTGGTTAAAATTCTTCTGTGGCTTTATTGCTCTTAGGATAAGGACCAAAGTCCTCACCATGACCTAAAACTTCCTGCATGGCTTTGCCCTGCCTGTCTCGCAGGCCTACTGCCCATCCTTACTCTGTGTGCTCCGCCTCTGAGCTCCTGTCCATCCTTTGCATGTTCCATGCTCTTTCCTGTTACAGGCCTTTGACTGTGCCCATGGGACCACTCATGGTTAGGCCCTCAGAAAGGGGCAGGGAGTGACAAGAGTTGACAGATTCTTTTATATGCAAGTCCCCACCTTGCCAGCCACTTAATCAATGTTTATTGAGTGTTTTGTGACTTCTCTCTCCTTCTCTTTCACCTTTCCTTCCAAATTCAGGATGTTTATTAAGTATTTTCCTTGTGGAAGGCCACGGTTAGGCAATTTGCAATGTAGGATGGCATTGGTGACTCATCTAACTTGAATTCCATAGCGTACATGCTGCTAATAGTAGTAGTTAGAGGCAATAATAATTCTAACAATGCTGACATTTATCAAAAATTTATTATGTACCAGGCACAATACCAAGTCTGTGGGCTACTCTAGCCCTCAGAAGAATACTACTATGTGAAAGTTATTATCACCATTTTACAGATAAGGGAACTGGAGCTTAAATTTTCTCAAGGTCCCACACTACCAGCAAGTGTCTGAAATATGATACAAATCCCTTCAATAGGACAGCAGGTTCCACATTCTTAGTCCCTGCACCGTACTGCCTCCTAAGCCACATTGTATACTTCTTGGGGGAAATAAAAGTGAAGTTTGGAACAGAGAAATAGACAATCTTTTTTTTTTTTAACATCTTTATTGGAGTATAATTGCTTTACAATGGTGTGTTAGTTTCTGCTGTATAACAAAGTGAATCAGCTATATGTATACATATAGCCCCATATCCCCTCCCTCTTGCATCTCCTTCCCACCCTCCCTATCCCACCCGTCTAGGTGGTCACAAAGCACCGAACTGATCTCCCTGTGCTATGCGGCTCCTTCCCACTAGCTATCTATTTTACATTTGGTAGTGTATATATGTCCATGCCACTCTCTCACTTTGTCCGAGACAATTTTTTTTTTTAGAGATTTCAGACCAGGACTGTCTCGACCAGTGTTGGGATTTCGCAGGTCTGCGGGGGAGACACAGATGTCTCCTGGGTTAAAAGTGGCTCTAAGCGAGTCCAACAGAATCTGTAGACTTCTCACTTTTCTCTTGCTGCTTTCAAAGTTGGGACCACTGGGAAAACTAAGTCCCTTTCCTCCCTCAAATACAATAAAACAAAGGAATACTCTGCAGTGATGGTATATTCTTTATCCAACATGTTACCTGAAAACTAGGTTCGCCTCTTGGTGGATGTCCAGCTGATAGACACAACCAAGCCGAAGATCAGGTGGAGAAAGGATTTATGACTTATAGCAAGTGAGGAGAATACCAGGATCTTTCCCAAAGCAGTGTCTCCTCAACGGCAAAACTGGGGAAGTTTTAAGCTAAGGGTACATGCATATTCATGAAGGGGTTGGAGCAGAGGAGAATTCAGCATAGAATTGGCGCAGAGGTTGACAGAGTCCAAGCCTTAGTTGATTGAAGTCAGGAGGGTCAACGTCATCATCTGTCCTCCACGTGGGTGGGGACCTTAGTCCCTGCAGAACTCAAAGATATATTATGATGTATATCCCTTGAGGAGGAACTAGGACTCTGTTTTTATTGCTGAACTATTGTTTTCGACTGCTTTTCCTTTGTTCCTGCATTCCCTTGTTTCCTTTAAGAACATTGATGAAGAAGACTTGTTCAAGGGCAAGGACTGTGGCCAGGCTTAGATCACAAAATGGCTTAGACCAAAATGGTCTAAGAAAGCTGGTTCTCTTTCTCCTGGGGACCCCCGAACCTATCTGCTTACAGAGATAGTCCTTAGTATTTTCAGAGCAACAGTGGTGCTTTAGTATAATATGGTGATTCTACTTTTATCCAGGCACTGTGGGAGTGATTCGGATGGGTGATTCGGATGCTGGACTTGACCTCCAGGTGGTGAAGCGGGAGCCACAGGCTTCCCTCTTCCAGACAGTGACCAGTCCAACCCTTTGCCCTAATCTCCATTCACCTGTTAGCCCACACCCAAAGGGAAGAACCCATATTATTTATTGCTGAAAGGATGGGTGAGCAATAGTTAGTGACCTCTTGTCAAAGGGGTACTTGAAATCACCAAGCAGCAAGATCACCACGTGTGCTAGAGACAGCAGTAATTCTTTGCAGAAAGGAGGTGAAATGATTAAACAGACAGGTCAAGGGATAAAGTGGAGTAAGTAGATGAGTGGAGATTTGTGGGTGAAACATCAAAGCCCAGGCTTCCATTTTCCCACCACTGCTGTCAGGAAGCAATTGCTCCTTTGTTCATTTAAATGACAGGCTTTTAAGAGCCAACCTCAGCCATTAATGTTAAACAAAAGCCCCACTTTGGCTCATCCCTGGTGGATCAAGCTGCTTCCATGAAACAGCAATAAATCGAACTGGTTTCCCCTTGGAGGAGAGGGTTGTCCCTCCCCTCTCAGTAGGCTTGGGAGGTAAAGGGCTTTTTAAAAAATTAACTAATTAATTAATTAATTATTTTTGGCTGTGCTGGGTCTTCATTGATGCGCGCGGGCTTTCTCTAGTTGCGGTGAGCGGGGGCTACTCTTTGTTGCAGTGTGCCGGCTTCTCATTGTGGTGGCTTCTCTTGTTACGGAGCACGGGCTCTAGGTGAGCAGGCTTCAGTAGTTGTGGCGCACGGGCTTAGTTGCTCCGCGGCATGTGGGATCTTCCCAGGCCAGGGATCAAACCCCTGTCCCCTGCATTGACAGGCGGATTCTTAACCACTGCACCACCAGGGAAGTCCCAAAGGTTTTTTTGTTTTTTAAGGAAAAGAGTTGATGAATCTCATTTTTGCAGTCTTCAAAACGTTTGAATAAGGAATGATATGGAATCTTAAGTAGTTCTTTTTTTAAAAATTTTATTGGAATATAGTTGATTTACAGTGTTGTGTTAGTTTCAGGTATAACAAAGTGAATCAGTTATAGATATATTCATACATATATTCATAGGTATATCCATATATATATTCATATATATTCACATATATATTCTCATATATATTTATTTATATATTCATATACATATTCATTTATATATATATATATATTTTTTTTCAGATTCTTTTCCCATATAGGTATTACAGAATATTGAGTAGAGTTCCCTGTGCTATATAGTAGGTCCTGGTTGGTTATCTATTTTATAGTATTTATTTTCCATTCCTTATTTTGATCTTTTTTCCAGATTCTATCTGACCTTCCCAGCTCTTTGCCCTCCTCCCCTACACACACTCCCAGATTCTTCAACACCGATCACAGCTCCATTTATGCCCAGGGACCCAGCCAACATCACTTGCAAGGATGTCTGAGTCTCCTAGGGGTTCAGTTCCTGGGGTCATTCTCTGTCCTTCAAAGTCACAATGAGACTATTTCCAGTGGTCCCTGGGGGAATGAACTGAGACCAATTAATATTTTTCAATGAATATGAGAGGCTCTCTCTTCTGGCTGGCATTACCCATCTCTAGACCTTACTTCCTCCCTCATGGGATACCCAGGTCTGGGATTACAGTCCTCAGTGGGCCAGGAGAACTCAACTTGACTTTGTGCCGACAGCAAAAGGGGAGTCTGGGCGTTGTTTTCCACATTTGTATAAAAGGAAGATGACATCCCATGTGCCAGGAAAGGCCCTCAATACCAGTTGCTACACAGAGCAAACCAGCAATGATAGCGAAGGTGGTCTCAATCTTACAAAAGAGAAATGGCTCCCAGAAGTGGTTCTGAAATCCCCCAATGGCCCAAAAGCAATTCTTTTTTAAGTTCCAGATGATCAGATAAAGCATCCTTAGAAAGTCAGCATTCTGGACAAGACGCTCACACTTGGAGTCTTCAGAAACCCTAATAAATGACAGTGTGGTGCTCTTAAATATTTATATGAGAAGGTGAGAACCTGCCAGTTTCCTCAGCTAGAGGCAGCGTAGTTGATGCCAAATATGAAGCATCCTATAATATTCTTTCTCAGAGGGACTCTACTGCTGGTCGTAAATCAGTGCACTGGAGTGAACCAGACGCTTTTATTTGTTTATAATCTCTCCCCCAGTTGTTGCAAAGTCATTTTCATTTTACTTGCAAGAAGGTTCTGCTTGGTGCAGCACAGACCCCCTTCAGCCACGCATGCTTTCTTCAGTCAAAAAGATTAGGCTTATCAGACCAACACGATGAAAAAAACTGCAATGAAACTAGTATATTAAAGACCAGTACGACATAATGGTTAAGAATCTAGACTCAGTTGTTTAATTGGTCTACATTTCAGCTGTGTCCTTTACTAAATGTGTCAGTTGAGTAAATTATGCTCTAAGACTCAGTTTCCTCCACTGTAAGATGGGGATGATAATCAGGGAGTATGTGGAAATGGTCCTCCCTCAAAGTTAGCTATTAGTATTATTATATCTAGAAACCCTCCCATTTATGAAACCAGCTTCTACACGTGGGGAGATTAGAGTTTCTCTGTCTTGGCATTATTGACATTTTGGACTGGATAATTCTTTCTTGAGGTGACTGTCCTGTGCATTATAGGATGTTTTGCAGCATCTCTGGTGTCTACCCACTCGAGGCCAAAAATGTCTCCAGATAGGTATTGCAAATATCCCTGGGGGACAAAATTGCCCCCAGTTAAAAACCACTGGAGTATATTTTTAGATAGATAGATGGATAGATAGGTAGGTAGATAGATAGATAGATAGATATGATGGAAGGATAGATAGATTGATTTAGATATAAGATATAGATAGGTCCATATCTATCTATCTATATCTTGGTGGGAGTTAGAAAAATTAAACAAATAATACATGTAAAACACTTCACATAGTACCCACCACGATGAGCACTTCGATAAATAGTAGTCATGATTATTATGACAATTTATGAATTTCTTGTTCCCATGTGATTTAAGGTTACATATGGCTTTGACTTGCCGTGGTACCGGTCCTGATAGACGATCTTTTGGCTCAAACCCCTGGCCTATGCTGACTATAGTTTCTGAGTCCTTTGTTGAGTTTTGAGAGAGAGGGCGCGAGAATGTGATGGGTCACCGGCTCTCCATGGCTGCGTGCCCTCCCAGAGGCTGTGACCAGGGGAAATAGAGCTTCAGGTCTGAAGGCTGCAGTGAGTTTTGAGTCAGGTGATTTCTTTAGCTGGAGCTAGATTCAGCGGGGCAATGACAAGGGCCTTGAGTGCAAAGCGGAGGAGAAATAATCGCGACTCAGAGGTGTCTGGAAGGCCTGTGGTTGCTGCGGGGAGGTGCACTCAGGAGGACATGGTTGCCCAGCGCTGACAATGGAAAAGGATAGTGCACAAGTTTACCCACCACGGGCATCCCCACAGATACCACCAGGACACCCTGGAATGGGACTTGGCCAACTGGAAGGGCACAGCCCAGCAACACACTTGAAGACCACACTAGGTCAAGGCTCTCTTCCCTCCACCAGATTCTCTCAAGCCCCAGACATTGTCTTAGGGCCAAATAGAGGGAAGGATAAAACTGAAAGAACTAGAAATTTTCCCAAACGACTAAGTTAAACCTGAAGCCAATGTTCAAATCATGGAATCACACCAACGGAAGGGAAGTGGGGCCTCCTAAGAGGAGCTGCACAGACTATAGAAACTACGCTTTCTTGATACGTCTGAGGGTTCTGATGTTCTAACCCTATCCCATTTATGGGAGCTTTATCTGCCAAAGTCCTGCCAAAGTCCTGGAGCTGTCTTAGTCAGTTGCCAGCTTGAGAACCCCGTAACTGTCCCATAACCATATACCCGAGTTGAAAGAACATACAGCAAGTCCCCTACATATGAACTTTCAACTTGTGAACTTTCAAAGATGCGAACGTGCGTTTGCACGTCCAATCACGTAAGTCAGTTCAAGTGTCTGGTGTACATTGTCATCCGTGTGCCTCCTCTACAAGTGGTTGTGCTTTTGTGTGCTTTACCGTACAGCACTGTATAGAGTACAGTAGTACAGTATCTTTATTTCAAGCCCAGGATGTCCGGAAGCAAGCGTAAAAGCAGCAGTGATGTAGCTGGTACTCCTGAGAAGCGCCAAGCAGTAACAATGGAGACCTATTATAGTGCAGTCCTATATAGCTGATTGTGTTAGTTGGGTACCTAGGCTAACTTTGTTGGACTTACAAACAAATTGGACTTACAAATGTGCTCTTGGAACGGAACTTGTTCATATGTAGGGGAGTTACTGTAAGTTCAAAAATCCAAGAGTTTGTGACCTGACTTGCACCCCACTAATGGGATCTGAGAAACCGGGCAGTTCACAATTCCTCTCCCCTCCCTCTTCGCTCTCTGTGAAATGGGCCTGTTCATTGCTGTCCTGCCTTCCATCAGAGGCCATTTGAGAGGCTCACAGCAGACACAGTAAAAGTGCTTTTTAAGCGCTATAGGATCATAAAAGTTTGAATCATTGTGTCTGGCATATGGTGAGCTCTAAATAAATATTTAACAGTAAATATAAAAGTATTCAGCATTTCAATTCTATGGGCTTTCACAGAATGTGGCTTTTCGCCTATAAATAAAATGTAGATAGGTTTGAGAGAAGAAGGAAGACACTGTCACTGCATTTTAATATCTGAAGCCTTATTTGCAATAACAAATCTTCACACATTAGAGCTGGAAAAACCTGCAGGATGAATTCATCCAAGTTCCTCATTTTCAAGGTCAAGATGCTATGTCTCAGTCAAGGTCAGCCCCATGCACAAGGTCTCCTGGTCCAGTGAGCTCTCAACCACACCACAGGGTCATTTTTCTAGATGTCCTCTTATAAGTAAAACAGAACAAGAATGAGTCGTTTATATTTGGTCTTTTCAGATTTCAAAATGCATTTCCACATAGTATTATTTCCTTTGGTCCTTTATAATGTTGAGAAGAGATGTCATGACCCAGGCTTTGTCAACAACAAGGAGAATCAAGTTCAGGTATGCAAAATAACATGGTCAGGAAATGACAAATTGCATGTAAAGCTCTCTTCCCAGCGCTCATGCTGTATGGAAAATGTCTACAATTTTCGCAAAGGGAGCGGAAGAGAAGAGTTGATTCCTCGAATACATTAATGACCAGACAAGGCCATTGAGCAGCATTTCTGGGTCAGAAAAAAACAAGTGCGATTTTCTTGGTTTTCGGAGGAACACATCTCAAGGAAATTGAGGCCACGGTGGGTGCTGACTTTAATTAGAGGCACTGATGCTTTGCACGTTTATTTAGAGAATATACATGGCTTGAGTCGCCGACAAACCACTCTGTCCATGTGATCAGATTTGGTATTTATTGTCCCTTGGAGTGAAATGGTACCAAATAGACTGTGTTAGATGATTTCATCCTGATTTAACTGGAAGGGCTAATTTGTACTATTTAAAGGCAAATTTCTTTTTTTCCTCATGGGACGTACAGTAAACCAAATGAAGGGGCAATCTGCGGCACAGAACAGGCGGCCCTGGAAAGATGCCGGGCATCAGAAAAGTTCAGTGAGAGACAGAGTTCACCAGGGACACAGTTCTAGATTCTCCTTCTTTTGTTATCAGTTTCTGGGGACTTTGAAAAAGGAGTAGTTTGGCGTTTTTCAATAACTTTTGAGAGAGTCATTTGTTATCCATTCAATGAATATGTATTGAGCATCTATTTTGTTTTATGACATCATTGGGAACAAGATGAGCTTATATTCTAGTGAAGGGAGCAGGTACTAGTAAATAACTAAAAGCAAAAAAACCCTTTGAAAAGCAAAAACAGAAGGAAATAAATCGGATGATTTGATTGACAATGACAAGGAGGGAAGAAGGGCTACTCTCTGGAACAATAATGATGGTGAAGCTGAAGCGTGAGAAGCAGCCATGGGAAGAGCTGGGACCCGAGGGTTCTAAGTACAAGGATGAGAAGGGTAAAGACCCCAAGGCAGAAACAGTGAGTGAGGAGGAAAAGTATCAAGGGGCCTGTGTGGCTGGAGGGTGATGAGAGAGATGGCACGGGGTTCAAGATGAAATTGGAAAGATGGGCAGGGCTGTGATCGTGTACAGACATGTTCAGGATATAGATTTTAATTTTTTAAATTTTATTGAAATATAGTTGATTTACCATGTTGAATTAATTTCTTCTGTATAGCAAAGTGACTAAGTTATGCATATCTGTATACAGTTTTTTCATAGTCTTTTCCATTATGGCTTGTCACAGGCTACTGAATATAGTTCCCTGTGCTATAGAGTAGGACCTTGTGGTTTATCCATCCTATATACAATAGTTGGCATCTGCTCATCCCAAACTCCCAATCCTTCCCACCTCCTCCCTCCATCCCCCTTGGCAACCACAAGTCTGTTCTCTCTGTGAATCTGTTTTTGTGTCATAGGTATGTTGATTTGTATCATATTTTAGATTCCACATATAAGTAATATCATATGATATTTGTCTTTCTCTGACTTACTGCACTTAGTATGATAATCGCTAGGTCCGTCCATGTTGTTGCAAATGGCATTATTTCATTCTTTTTGATGGCTGAGTAATATTCCATAGTATATATGTACCACTTGTTTATCCATTGATCTGTCAATGGACATTTAGGTTGTTTCCATGTCTTGGCTGTTGTAAATAGTGCTGCTATGAACATAGGGGTGTGTGTATCTTTTTGAATTATAGTTTTGTCTGGGTATATGCCCAGGAGTGGGATTGCTGGATCATACTGCAACTCTATTTTTGGTTTTTTTGAGGAACCTCCATACTTGGGGTTAAAGTGTAGACTGGATCGCTTTCAAAAGTCCTCTCCACCTACTAGAGTTAATGACTCTAGGACTTATAGAATATATGCAAAGGAAACAAATACTTTTGAAGAACTAATTGAAAAAAATACATTTGACTATAAATACACTGCAGAGGCTAAGCCGACAAGCCCAGGGTGGTGGCTGTTTCCTTTTGTAAAGTAGAATTTATGTAGCCCTAAGATTCTGAGTCAAGAGTTTGCTTTTTTTTTTTTTCCTTTGGTTTTCTCCTTTCCCCATCATGGGTCTAGTAAAGTGGATTACCTTATGTCAGTCCCCTAAAGGCCCTTGGGTGCCCTAAGGATTCTAAATGACAGAGGTGAAGGTTGGAACGAGCTGTGTCACAGGCAGAGAGGATGGCTTCCTTTGCTCTCTGTGTGGCCCTTAACTTCCATATAATCATGCCTCTTTATTCTCTCTGCTCCTTTGCTTGGGTTTTTCTCTCCCTTCACTCTTAGACATCACCGATGTGCAGATGCTCACAGACACCTATAGGTGGCAGCAACCTTCTGAAACTGACCAAGGAAGATGGATTTCTATCTTTCACACACTTTCTTAGGAGCCCTGGGCAGGTGTAGATCAGGTGGTGGGTGAATGTTCACACAAACTGTGCATATTCCTTTCCAAAGCAAGGAAGTGGCACCGTCCTGGTACACATTAAAATATTTGTTATTCTAAATTATTCTAAATTAATATTCAGGGTGGAGGGAAGGACGGTTGCAATTCTCATCCTTTAAACTTCTGGTTGACATATATTTAAAAAAACAAGCTGTACCCCTTGTGTGTGATTGTTGCTTCTAACATAGGTTGAGCTCTTATCATTTCCCAGCACCTGCAAGAAGGACAGAACTGGCCAGTCCACTACGGTCTGCAGTCAGTTAAGTACAGATATCCAAATAGATGTATCTCCGCCTACACCTTAAAGATAATTTATGTGGAGTGAACAGCACAGTGATCAATTTGCCCCAATACAGTTGGATCTGCCTGATAAGAGTGTGTCACAGAAGTCATTAAACATAGAGCTTCAATGATATCCCATCAAAATATGGTCCTTTACGAGAAAAATCACTAATACCAGTGCTACTGAGTTTGTCTTTCCACATTCAATCTTGCCATCTCTGAAGAGCTCTGCAGTCTGCAGGAACCAGTGGACCATCCAGGAAAACTCTGTCCACTCTGGGGGGACAGCCGACAGCAGTTGGGACATTTGTTTAAGTATTTCACTGACTTGAGCACACTGGAAAATTAGAGCGAGTGTTTTTCATTTAAAGCCAGGTTCCAGAAAAAAACCTCTCCATAGCCTCATAGGGGATATATCAGCAGCCTTCCAACCCCCTGCACCCTGCAGCACTCGCAGTCAGGCTCCAAGTTCTGATTTAAGGCAGTGATGGAGACACTAGCGTAGGCTGACATGCACCATTCTCTAAATGATCTGCATGAGTATTTCTTCTAAATATCTTATATGTACGTTTGAATAGGTAATTCACACACATAGTTTAAACAAGTTAAAATCTATTAAAAGGGATGCAGTGAAAAGACTCCTTCAAATGCCTACTACCCGTCTGCAGTTTATCATTGTCGTGGATTTCTGATGTCTCCTTCCTAAGTAGGAATGCATACAAATAAAGGTAAGTATATATTCTTTTCTCCCTTTTTAACGCCAAAAGGAAAACTCTAATCACGTTGTTCTTCATCTTGCTACTTCAGATAATACTATAGCTCGGACATCTTTCCATATCAATATATAGAAAGTTCCTTTATTTGTATTTGTCAAAGTAGATGCCCTGTGTTACTAACCACCTCACCATGCATAGATATTTTGTTAATTTCCAATCTTTGGCAATTACAGACAGCGCTGTAATTCTTGTGATACATCTTTTCAATATCTGCCAGGACATCTGTGAGATAAGTGGCCAGAAGTGTAATTGCTAAGTCTAAGCGTAGATGTCTTCTTTTGTGTCTTTGCTATGGACTGATTGCTTGTGTCCTCCCAAACCTCATATGTTGAAACCCTAACTCCCAATGTGATGCTATTTAGCGGTGGGGACTTTGGGAGGAGATCAGGTCATGAGGCAGAGCTGCTTTGCTCCTTCCTCCAGGTGAGGACACAGTAAGAACACACCGTCTATGAACCGAGAAGTGGGTCCTCATCAGACATCCTCACCAGGCACCAAGTCTGCTTGCTGGTGCCTTGATCTTGGGCTCCCAGCCTCTCCAGAACTGTGAGGAATAAACGTCTGTTGAGAAGCCACCCATTCTGTGGTGTCCTATTACAGCAGCCCAGATGGAATAAGGCAGTCTTTTATTCCTGTTTTACAAGTCTTCTCCACCTCAATCTTGCACATTTTGTGTTAAGTTTTGTCTATGTTTTCTTTGGATTACAATTATAAAAGAGGTCTTTGCTTCCATTCTATCTTCTAATGGGCTACTCTTCATATATATGAGTTATTGATTTCTATATAATTTTGTACTTTAGTAATTCTCTTATAGTTTTAAAAATTGATTAATTAGCTCATTTTAGTTTTCCAAGTATTCAGTTATATTGTCTTCTGCATAGAATGATGGTTTTATATTTTCTGTTCCATCTTTAAATCGGAATTTTTTTCTTTTGTTAAATATCATATTTAATTCTACAGTGAAATATTAAATAATAATGATGTTGGTGGGCAACCTGGATGTGATTCTGATATTTAATGGGAATGTCCCTAGTGCTGGCTTTTGAACTGAGATACACATATTTTATCATGCTAAAGTAGTGTCCATGTATTCCAACTTTATTGATTATTTTCATCAAGAATGGTTATTGAGTTTTTAAAAATGTCATTTGAGAGACTACGTAGAGAAACACAAGATTTTTCTACTAATATGATAAGTTAGATTTCCAACTATTGAATCATCCTTGAATTCTAGGCTAGGTCTAACGTGATTATAATTATTTTAACGTGTTGCTGAATTCCATTTGTTAATATTTTATTTATGGTTTTGGAATTACTATTCATAAATAAAGTTTGTTGATAAGGCTTTTAAAAATTTCATCACATTTTGGTATTAATATTATACTTGCTTTAAAAAAATAATTTGGAGAGTTTTTTTAATGCTCTGCAATAGTTTCCACAACATTGAAATTCTCTGCTCCTTAGTTTTGGTAGCATTTCCCTGTGAAGCTGCCTACCTCTTTGTTATCTCTCTGCTTTTTCTATGGAAATAAGTCATTTTACATTTTTCTCTATTTCATCTGGTGTCAGCTTTGGTAAGTTACATTTTCCTGGAAAATTATCCATTTTTTCCAGGTATTGAAATCATCTTCAGAATTGAGCAAAGTGGTCTCATAATTTTCATTTTCTCTGTTCCTTTGGTATACTCCCTTTTGTTTCTTATTTTTTTATATTGAATTTTTACCCTCTGTAAAAAGTAGCTTTTCCAGTAATTCATATATTTTTCTTATAAGTAGTTTTTGAAGTTATTTATTGGTGCTACATTTTTTCTGTTTTCTAACTCGTTAAATCCTTTATGAGTCTTTAATAGCCTTTATCATTATTAAAGGCCAACGTTGAAGGTCTTCTCCTAACTTTTTGTGTTTTTTTCATCATTTTTGACATATGTTTTTAATGCTATGAAGATTTTATTGTGCACTGCTTTAGCTATTCCCTGTACGTTATCATAGGTAGTGTTTTTGTTATAATTATATTTTAGACCAGTGCTATCCAATAGAACATTCTGTGACAATGGAAGTTTTCTGTATCTGCCCTGTCTAGTGTGATAGCTACTAGCCTCTGGTAGCTATTGAGCTGTTAAAATGTGGTTTGAGTGTGTGAGAGAGAAACTCAATTTTTAATTTAATTTAATTTTAAGCAGCCACCTATGGCGGATGTCAACCATATTAGACAGAGCCTATCTAGACACTTGATAGTTTTCATTTGTATTTCATCTTTTACCCAAGGACTATAGGGTTTATAGAAGTATTCAAGAGATAACAGCTTTTAAAAATTATTTTCAGGTTTAAAGACTTTTTAGTTATACAATTTTATCAACCACTAGTTTTGCTGCACTCTGATCAGAAAACATTGCTTGTATTGTTGTTAGTTTAGGGGATTGATTGAGGATTTCTTTGGGGCCCAATGTGTCGTCTACTTTTATGAGAGGCCAGGGCCATTTTAAAAGGTATGAATTTTCTATTGTCAGGATAGAACGTTAGGTTATGTATCAATCTATCATGTAACATTACTTAAAACTTCTATATTCATAATGTTCTGCACTTATCTGTCATGGCTGGAAGAGAAGAACTAAGGTTTCTTACCACTAGTTTGCTTCTGTTTACTTCTCCTTGTGTCTCCTTTAATCTTTCTCATAAACGTCGCTGCTGTTTAGTGCAGGGGTGACATGTTTTCATCGTGATTTTACAAGTTAGCATTATAAAGTGTCCTTCTTTTCTTATTCTGGCCTGAATTCCACTTGGTCTGATATTAAAAGTTTGTGATCCTGCCTCCTTTTCAATTGCATTTGACATGTCTACCTCTACCCATACTTTGATCTTCATGCTTTCTGAAGTGCTGCTTTTATCTAGTATAGAGGTGAGTTGGTTTTATGATCCAACCTGAAATCTTTTCTACTAACAGAAATGTTGAACTCGTTTATATTTATTAATATAATAGAGACATTTAGCCTGAGGTCTACCTGTTTCTTTATGTGTTTATGATTTTTTAAAGGTCTTTTCCTATGTGTTTTCCTCACTCTGTGAGTAGCACTTCTGTCATGTACAGAGATTAAAAAAATTTTTTGTGTCAGAGGTTGGTTACCATTATAATTGCAACTTTATATGTTATCAGGAGAATGTTTCTTCCTTGACTATAGCTCCTCTTCACTCTCCATGACCCAAATTCTGTTAATAATGTTACCTTTCTTAATACTCAGCTATACACTTTTAAGTATGCTAATGTTTCTATATGCTGGTTTGTGAGATTTAAGTATCTTTGATTCCCGGCTAATACAGATGAGGCAACCAGCAAACTTCCTCTACCTCTCACATTCTTTGCCTCTTCCTATCCCATTTTTGTTAGTCACCAGATTTGCACCTTGTCTGGGCATATAGCTGCATTTTATCCTGTCCCACTGATCCACCGTTTTAAACTTATTTATACAGTTAAATATTTTCCTCATTACCCTGAGTCCTTTTGCTGTCGTTTTCTCAGTAATCTCTTAGTTGAATAAAATTCACCCTTTAATTACCCCAACACATGTCTATGGGAACACTATTATCTGAGTTTTATCCAAAACTGGTTTCTGTATTCATTATAGGGGAAGGAGAGCTTGGCCTGATGTAAATCTTTGGCTTATAATTTATTTTCTTGTATTTCTCGTAAGTATTCTGGTATTGAAGATACCAGAATATAACATTCAATACCATAATTTTCTGCTATTGAGTGTTACACTGGAGCTATCTGAAGCCAGCCCTATTTTTTTCCCCTCTTTTGTGACAATGTTTTTACCTGGCTACCCAAAGTTTTCTTTTTTATTATTTTTAATAATTTTACTGGATTATATTTTTATGTTGACCGTTTTCAGTCAGTATCTACTAGTTCCCGGCATGGCCATTCAGTATGCAGACTTCTTTTTTTGTCTATTTAAAAATTTTTTTATTGAGATGACATTAATTTATAACATTACAGAAGTTTCATGTGTACAACATTATATTTCTACTTCTGTACACCGTACAGCGTGCTCACCACCAAAAATTTAGTTTCCAGTATGCAAACTTCTATCTTTTATTTTACTTAAATTATATCTGTCATAGTTGTTCTACTCAATTCTTCTTTGGGGATTCTAATCACATTTATGTTATATCTACCTTGCTTACCATTTATATCTGGTGTTTCCTCTCTAATGCTTAAAATATTTACTATTTTATTTTATTCAAATTTTATTTCTTCAAGAATTTCTTTAGGTCCCTGAAAACCCCCTCTGTCTTTTTCACAGTGTTGATTCTCTCCTCCTTTTCATTTCTATAATGGTTTTTTTTTCTTCTATTTCTTTTTCGAGTTCTGCCCACACATTTTTATAACCCCAGTTGTTTCATGGTATTCTCCCTAAGTTCTTCAATTTCTACTTTGTGGTCTTCCTTCTTAGAAGCAGTTGCTTATCATGCTCTTAAAAATCATGGTAAAAAGTCTGATCTCAATTTATCTTTGTTCCATCAGTTGGAAAGCTTTGCAGATCTTTTCCACACTTTTATTTATAATATCTTTTTTATTACTGATCCTTGAAAAGTTGACTTTTCATGACCCAGCTGTTAGCAGAATATCCCTAAGTAGAGATGAAGCAGGATAGTTTTCTAGGCTTCACGACAATGGGCTTGTCTCTCCACACCCACAAAGACTGATTGCTCCCTGTGAATATTATCTTTCTGTGTAAGTTTGTATTTCCATTCCCCTTTGCATGTCTGAACCAGATTGAGTCCATCATGTCTTCTGCCATCAGCTGTCCTCATCCTGGTACAACACATCCATTGTTGCAAAGAAGAGATACGGCTCTTTCACTGTCTGACTGTCAGCCATAGTATTCTTGATGGTTCTTCCTAGAATTTGCTTCTTACTGTTCCACTCAACACTCTCTCAGCTCCTTATTTTCACGTCTTCCCTCTGCTTCCGTCTAATCTTGGGCTTTTGAAAGTCCCTACAAGTATTTGAAGCTTGCAGATTACCTGACTTCTAAATTCCATGGACAGTTGAATTTGCACCATTTAAAAAGTCCTGCTAGTTGTTCTTGTTTGCTTTTTCAGGAGAAGAGGAGGAAAGCATTGATTACATAGTCATGTTCATAAGAAAATCTCCAAGTTTTTAATGGAATCTCTTAATTTCATCATCTCTCTTCTCCTGTCCCCCCTTTTACTATTTCTACTCATCAATATGCAGCTTCTTCACTGACATTTGACTGTCGTGGATAAGCTCTTTTCCCATAAACCTTTTCCTTCTGAAAATCATATGTCTCATCGTCATTTTTGCATGTCAGTTATTTTCAAACTTGAAAATTTCCCTCTCCCATTTCCTTCATTAGTTTAGCAAAAAGTTTGGAAATACATAATATAGAGTGGACGTTAACTTAGTTATCATCGTTTTATTGTACATAATCAGCACCTAATATTGACAGTTGGTTCACTGATTATTTTTCAACAAAGAGTCATGCAACAGTGCTCACCATATAAACAGTGGTTCCTTGATTCAAGGAAGCATATGAACTGCTGAAATCACCTGCTTCTTTTCTATCATCAATTAATTTAATTCAAACAATGAAAAAAAAAGATAAGAGGGAGTCTTGAAGTTAAGTTGAAAACAATGCACTAGTCAGTAGCTATTTTTATCAAAATAGCCAAGAAGACAGCAAGCAACTTGAGCTGTGGTTTCAGTGTTCTTGTTTCCTGTGTCACTCGCATGAATTGTCTGTCCTCTCTGACTCTCTGCCTCCACTTCTATAAAAGGAAAGGTTTGATGTTCTCTGATTACCCTGGTGTTCTCGACACACTCCCCCTCCCATGGGCTAACGCTTAGGCACTATATGTATTAAAAACATCAGGCTTAACTTCGAGCACATCAGGAAACCAATGCTGCTTCATCTTCTACCCACTCTCCCTAATGCCTTCTCTGGGTTCCTGTCTCTATCATCTGGTCCCTCGTCCTGTGCCTGCTTGTATCTCCTTGTCTCCATCCTCGTAACTGAGGCTACATTAAGGCCACCCCTCTGTTTCCAATGTAACTTGACTCCTGGCCCTACTTTCTGGATTTTGCTTGACTCTGCACAGTGCAGCTCCCAAAAACCCACTCTCATATTGAGCCCCAACTCCCAGAACTTGAGTCCGGGTAAACGCTCGGCTCTCCATGCTTCCCAACTTCCACAGCTCCTCTCTGAGTATCTGAAAATCTACACAATGTTCGCTGGCTGTGTCTTAACACTTACCCAATGCTTCATAAGCAGTGCAGATGGTATTGCCAGGGATGAGGGGTTTGATTTTCTTCGAATTCAAATTCATTCCTGTCTAAAGACTGTTTTCTTCTAGAGACTAACTTATTTTTTTTCCAGTCCTTTGCCTCTGTTTTATGTTTACCTCTATAGACTGGTACTTCAAAGAGCTTCTAGAGAACTCTCTGTCTCACTCCCACCCCCTCTCTTCCCTCCCTCTCTCTCTCTCTTTCTCACACGCGCGTGCGCGCACACACACACACTCTCTCTCTCTCTCTCACACTATACACACACCTCACAGGAAACAGAAACTTGCCTCCATTGGGGGTCCTGAAATACAGCTCTGAGATTTAAGTCTGGGAATGTGCTCTTGCTACTCAGATTTTCTACACCAGGAAATGAGTGTAAATATCCACTGACCGCCACCCCAGTTTTTTTTTCAGAAACAGACTGTGAACAAGTCAAAGAGGTGGAAACCCTCCTTGAATATAATTCTTGGAAGTTAAAAATCTCAATTATCACTGTTCCCCTATGAAAGACTTTGCGGTACTGAACAGTTTATCTCTGTGACAACCAGGGCAGGGTGCTAGATTTTTTTTCTTTTTTTACTTCACATCTAAAATAATCAAAGTTAAAAGTATATATCCCAATAACCCATAACTAGTCATTTTCTGAGTCAGAATTAGGACACGGGCTCCCCTTTTCGGGGGGCTGGGTTGCTTTTACAACGTGGGCTATGGGTTACTTTAAAATCCAGCTTCTCGCTTACTAGTTATATGACTTTAGGGAGGTTAATTTCTTAACTCCCTTGTATTTGAGTTTCTTCACACATAAAAATTTAAGAGAATTCTACCTCAAGAAAATCTGAGACTTATGAACAAAGGGTAAACATGGGGGAGGAATAAATTAGGATTAACGTATACACATCACTATATATAAAATAGATCATTAACAAGGACCTACTGTATAGCACAGGGAACTCTACTCAATATTCTGTAATAACCTATATGCGAAACGAATCTGAAAAAGAATGGTTATATGTATATGTAAAACGGAATCACTTTGCTCTACACCTGAAACTAACACAACATTGTAAATCAACTATACTCCAATGTAAAATAAAAATTAAATTAAAAAAACGATCTGAGAGGATAACATCACATTAGGTGTGAGAAATTGCCTAGCAGTGCCGAACACGTGGACGGTACTCAAAATACCCATCTCTTTGCTTCTTTGCCTCCATGATGTTTCTGGCTGTAGAAGTGATTGCTGTTCCTGCCTCTTTGGTCCCAAGGGGAGACATGTTGTAGCCTCTTGGAAAGGGCGCTCTTGCTTTGCTGGTGGCAAAGCCCATCTAGCTCGTTATGTGCGCAAAGTCTTTTTGTTTCCCAGAGGAGCAACCGATGTGCGTGGCCTTCACAAAAGAGAAATCCATTCTCTCACCAAGGAATTGTCAAGCATAATGAAGAGAACTGGCAGAATAGTTAGGGTGAAGAGAACTGGCAGAATAGTTAGGGTGGTTGCTGTGTCTGTCTTAATGCTGTGTGAAAGAAGATACATGGAACCACAGTCTTTAAGAGAAATGCTTGCCTCTGTGTCTGGGACGCTCCAGTTCAGCACGTAGGGCCCAAGAGATGGGGTGGACCCAGGACTCCAGGGAAAACACCAGACGAGCTGAAAACTCCCAGAGTATCACCCCTCTGTCTCTGCCAACCCAGCTCAGCCATCTTGGTCAGAAAACTCAACAGTCAGTCAGAAGATGGCTCTGGTTCAGGGTATTACTGGGTTTATTTCTTAATTTTCAATACTTCATTTTTTTTCTAACATGGAAATACTTTGTTTGCTATATTTAGTTATAAAAGTGATAAATGCTCATTGCAAAATAAATACTCATTGCCAAGAAAAGCAACCAAGTGTAACAAAAAACAGGAAGAGAGAAAGAGGGGAGGGAGAGTGGAAGCAGGAGGTGAGGGAGGAAGGATGGAAGGAAGAAATGGAGGAAGGAAGGAAGGAAAAGGAAAGAAAAAAGAGGAATAAGGAGTTTCTGGTTAATCCTGTCACCCAAGATTAACATTATCAGTTGACTTTCGAATACAGACCGCATTAATTTTATATCCTCCACATAAACTGGCATATTTGCTCAGCAAATACTGATTGAGTGCCCGCCATGTACAAGGTACTCTTCCTGGAGCTGCCTTTAAGGGTCACCAGTCCACAAGTGTGGCAGGTAACCCCCCGCCTGCCCCCCTCGGGTCCATTGCAAGACACAGGAAGATTGCTCTGAGAGTAGCCAAAAGTGACAAGAGACACTACCCAGGACAGACCCTTAACTCAGCCTTGATGGGACATGGCCTGGAGGAGGTAATTTGCCTGAGCTTTGAAAGATGAAGGAGGGGGAATCCGATGAAGGTGGTCAAAAGGTACAAACTTCCGGTGATAAGATACATCAGTACTGGAGGTGTAACGTACAACACGATTAATATAATGAATGCAGCTGTATGTTATATAAGAATGTTGTTTAGAGAATAGATCCTAAGAGTTCTCATCACAAGAAAAAAAATTTTTTTAATCTGTAGGTGATGATGGATGTTCACTAAACTTTGTTGTGATAATCATCTCATGATGTATGTGAGTCAAATCGTTAGGCTGTACACCCTAATATGTATACAGTGCTGGATGTCAACTATATGTCAATGAAAGTGGAAGGGAAAAGAAAGCAAGATGAGGATGAGTGAGTCGGGTAAGTGAGAGAAGGGGAAGGAGGGCATTTTAACAAGGCACTGAGGATGGAGACAGCATGGACCGCCTTTGATTGTAGGGTTGCTGTTCAAGGCACAAGAGGGCAGTTGTTGACAGAAGGGAAGCCAGATAGAAGTGCAGGGACAAGATCATAAAGGAATTGGTCATCCTAAAGGTTTTGGGTTTTTTTCCTCATCTGGTGGATGACACATAATGCACCAGAATTGAAAGTTTCTAGAATGTTCCAAATTTAGATGCCAAGTTATCAACCAATTCTATACAGACTTGCAAGGCATTTAAATAGATGTGAATCTATATCCATTTTCACTGTTATTATAATGGATTAAAGTTTCTAAAAAGTTCTGATTCTTCGAGTCACTGTTTGTACAGACCTGTCCATTAATATTCTAATGGAAATATGACCACGGTGGTAGAACAAGTTCTGCCGTGTTGAAAAGATACTGCATCCCACAGTGGTTAAGAGTTGGAGTGTGGAGCCAGATTGCTCAGATTCATATCCATTAGATCGTGTGTCCTTTTTATGTGTCAGTCTTGCCAACTGTAAAACAGAGGCTATAGCAGTCCTTCTCTCTCACTATTAGAAGGTGGGCAGAGGGGAGAATTTCCTGGTGGTCCAGCAGTTAAGACTCCACGCTTCCGCTGCAGGGGGCACGGGTTCGATCCCGGGTTGGGGGAACTAAGATCCTGCATGCCCCACAGGGCAGCCAAAACAAAACAAAACAAAAAAGAAGGTGGTGGGCAGTAAGTTCATATAAGGCACTTAGAAACATGCCTGGCACACAGTAAGTGCCATTATAAATGTTAACTATGATTATCACCGTCCCCCATGGCTTTTCCATCAAAGCTGAGTTCTTAACAGCTGGCTGACTTGTTAAGCAGATTCAATATGGCAAGATGCAAGCGTAGGGTGAATTCCCACCAGTCTGAAGTGACTTCCGGCTAGATGTAATTTTGCCTAGAAAGTGGGAAATTGGTCAAATAGCCTCAGGAGATCCTAGAATGACGCCATGGCGAGCGCCCCCTCGGTTGGGATTCTATATTTTTCTCTCTGCTCTGTTTCAGCACCAACAGTGCTCTGTGGCATTTCGTCAGCCATTGCAACGTCCTCCCCATTCTCAAGCATTCCTGCAGAAGGCAGCTGCATGGCTGCTGGGCCCAGAGCCCCTGTCTTAGACTCACTTCCTTCAGGCTCTTTCATGAAGTACTTGCTGCACTTTTCCTCTGTGCTTCTCCACTGCTTACAACAACCATAGCATGTACAGGGGAAATTGTCAACACTCAGCCTCATCCGCCGTGGGTCACCGCGCTTGGATTAAATAGCTGATGGAGACGTTTGTTCATCTGTGGGTCCCTGAGTTCACACAGACTCACCTCTGGCTACCTGAATGTTTTTTCCCCTTTTCTATTTCCTCAGTGCAGAAGGCATGGACAACATGAAGATAGATTTGTCATAGCCAGAGTCACACTGACGGGCACAGCAAAAGCCTGTTTCATGCTCTCAGGCTTCTCACACTGAAGTTTTTTTTCTCCCGCGTTTTCAGTTAGGCCTTCATAACGCTCATCCCGGCCCCAATCTCTGTAGCTTTCAGACCAAATGATGCTTTATCATGTGAAACTCTATTGCACAGTGGAACTTCCAAGGCCATTTAGAACTCTTCACCACCCTTAGCCTGTGCCTGGGGGTTACCGAGCGGGAAGCGTCTTGTTCTTTGTCATGTTGGGTACTGCTTCTTCTTAAGAGCTGTATTCTTTCCGAAAGCCTAAAACCTGAGTTTATATCAACCAAGAAACAGGCCCCGAACTATCAAAGTTAATGAAGGCAGATAACAATTTTTTTTTAATCAGTATTACTAATAACACTACTATTTAAATATCACCTTTAGGTAAGGAAATGGGAACCTCTTTATATGGACTTAGATAGCAAGTCTCCGTATAGATCTGATCAGCGGGCAAATGTAAATTTCTTTTCTTCTGGCTTAGCAGGACGTAAATATATAAGGAAATATGTTATTTGTCCCTTCTGCAGCAGGAGTGCTTCAATTCTGTCCCGCCGTGGACAACATGCCCGTCAGCTAGAGAATCAAGCTTAACGATTCTGTGAGACTGTAATCAGTGCCAACATCTACTCAGCTGTCAAACTTCAGCTTATGATGTCACTTTTTTCCAACAAAACCTCTCTGACCCCCAGGTTCGATGATGTGCCTTTAATTAATTACAGTCCTACAAAGCCTCATCCTTCTTCTCTGTGAGATCATTAACATTTTAATCAAATAATTTAAGTATTTACTTGTCTGATGCCCAGATCTCTTCCAGATGGTAAAGTCCATGAAAGCAGGGGCTCGCTCACCAGGGCCTAGCAGAGGCCAGACCCCTCGGGGGTCCGCATTAAGTCCTGGGCATTCATGAGTGCAGGAATGGTAATGACAGGTCGGTAGGAGAATTTTCAGGATCACCTCTAAATAGTTATTTAGGGATGATGACTGATCACCATCTCATAGAAAGATGTGAGCATTACTTATCTGTAAACTCTTTTGGTTTTCAGAGTTTCCAGTTATGTTGAAGAGTTTTGCGCGTCCGGCTCCATCAATTAAACAATTCCACCTGCCCTGCTCTCGCCTCCCAGAGAAGGATTAGAGGGGAACACAAATGGGGCCTGAGGAATTCTCCCCTTCAACACCACGTCCTAAAACCCGCGTCCTGCCCTCTCAGTCACCTAAACTTGGGTAGAACCTAACACACTTTCCCAAGGGCTTTAAGTTCCCTGGGAATGGCTTCATTGACTTAAAATGACAATGACTAAATGATTTAAAATGAATGGCCTAAATGGCTTCAATGACTTAAAATAACAAACGTGGACCCTGAAGTCTCATCCCCATCAGACCTAACTTACCCCCAGGAAGCCTAGCTTTGCCTGGTACAGGACGCACATGACAATCATGACGGCAGCGACACACACCCTCGGGGTTTCTGTGAAAACTGCCCTTCATTTCACAGAAGGACTGCTGTGTTCCAGGCAGTTTCTATCTGCACTTCAGTGAACAGAAGTCCCCCTTCTCACCAGGCTTATCTCCTGGCATGGAGAGGAAGCATTGGTGTGTGTGTGTGTGTGTGTGTGTGTGTGTGTCCATGCCCCGGAAGGGTGCTTGGGGCATAAAGAAATTCCAGGTTTCAAAGATCCCAGGCCTGGTCTCCTTGAAGGAACAATAGAGGGAATAGAATGGCTGGCCCCAAAGAGTGCCGGGGACATCCCGTGCAACTCTGCCTTGTATCCTAGAAAACCAAAAAAATGGTTAATTCCATTTCCTCACCCTCTGGGTTTATATCCTGCAAACTATGTAGAGAGGTCTGTCTTGTTGGTCCTAAGAGAAGAGGAGGGTTGTCTGTTGGAATGAAGCTTTGCTACACATTAGAATATCTTGGGAGCTTTGAAAACTTCGGTGCCCTGGTTGCTCCCCATACTAATTAATGCAGAACCCCTTGGAGGGGAGACCCAGATATCAGGATTGTTAAAATCTCTCCAGGAGGATCCAGAGCCAGGAAAGAGTGGGGGGCCTGAGCCACCCTAGGAGACAGATCAAGTGCCTCTCCTCCTGTGAGAGAAGAAGGAATATATCTGTGTTCCTGGCACAGAGATTCAAAAGCCTTGGAACTTCTTGAGTGATAGGAGTGTCTTTGTTACTTATCACAAGCGCTTTACACCATCCCTGAGTTTATGTGAATGAGATGACCCATTAGACCTTACCCTAGGTACTTGTTCATTTGTACCCTTTAAAATAAGATGGTAATCCTAAGTAGTCCTGTGCGCCATTCTAACACATCATCGAACCTGAGGGGATTGTGGGAGATTCCTAAATTTGTGGTCAGCCGGGCAGAGGTGCAGGTGACTTGGGGATGCCTGCAATTTGTGGCTGGCATCTTAAGTGGGGGAAGTCTTGTGAAGGAATTTGCCCTTCATTTGTGGGGTCTGCACTGATGAGGGCACTTAGTGTCAGAATTAAATTGAATTTCAGGGCCCCCAATTGGTGTTGGGACACACTTCCCAACTCTGTGTTCAGTGGTTTTGTGTTGGTGGCTTGAAATCATCCACAGGGAGGTTATTTATTGATACACCCTAGAAATTGGCAAATGTTATCAATCAGGGCTTCTCCTCCCTCTGCCTCTGAGAGCTGGTTGTTAAATCTTTATCAGCACACCACTGCATTAGAACCAAGATCATTATGTGCTTGTTATGAAATGCTCGAAGGAGTTTAGAAGGTCAGAGTCTGGCCACACTGAGAATTCCCATTTCACACCCGTGTATGCGAGGCTGAGCCAGCTCCATGAGTGAGGGGCAGCCCTTCCTCTCTCAAATACACCCCCATAGTCCCACTTCCATGTGGGTTGTGACCAAGCTGTTTATTACACTAGTAAAGGTGCTATAACTCTCAAACTTTGTACCTTGAATTCTTGTTTGGGTGTGTCCACAGCTGAACTACACAATATGGTAGCCGCTAGCTACATGGACCTGTATAGATTAATTAATATTAAGTAAAATTAAAATTCAGTTGCACTAGTCATATTTCGTGTACTTGCTAATGGCTACTATATATATTTTAATTTTTTTAAATTTTTATTGGAGGATAGTTGATTTATAATGTTGTGTTAATTTCAGGAGTACAGCAAAGTGAATCTGTTATACATATACATATATCTACTCTTTCTTTAGATTCTTTTCCCATATAGGTCATTACAGAGTATTGAGTAGAGTTCCCAGTGCTATATAGTAGGTTCTAATTAGGTATCTATTTCATATATAATAGTGTGTATATGTCAATCCCATTCTCTCAATTTATCCCCGCCGCCACCTTATACCATGGTAACCATAAGTTTGTTTTCTACATGGCTACTATATTGAACAACACAGATTCAGAATATTTCTGTCATCATGGAGGATTATGTACCAGGTCTGGTTTAGCTTGCCCCAACATTAAGAATTGCAAGAAGAGGAGGCGGTGTGTGTGTGCGTGTGCCTGTGTGTGTGTGCATGTGTAAGGGGGCCATCCCTCTATGAAGTCACCTTTTAGCTTGGACTGAGTTTTAAGCCTCCGTGTCTTCCAGCTCTTGTTCCTAATCTCTACCTTCAGTGACCTAATTACATTCTCAGTGTGATTCATTTCTTTAGGTGTATCAATTCCTGCAATTTATTGCAAAACTGTCGGGCTTATCCCATAAGAATTAAATCCTAAACTTTAATAGCAAAGGGACAACTGAATCTTTGTTTTAAATGAACAGTGGAAAAATGGATATGAAAAGAGTCAGAGAATCCCCAAACAGTAGTCTCCTGGACAGTGTATGTGTGTTCATACCCTTAAGTGAATTATGGATCAGTAAGGAAGAAGTATGAAGCAAAGTAGAGCAGAATTTAAATAGGATTGGGCAGTGGGGGAGGGGAGAGTTCCAGGTGGGAATTGTACTCGTGGATTAATTATCTCAGAAAACTCATTTAGGTGAATTTCCTGAAGTCTTAAGGAAGGGAACTTCCCTCTGAGTTCCCAGAAAGGAATTTGAGTCCAACTGAGGCTAAGATGGGAAGAGGACCCATCCACTTCTAAAGATCTACAGTAAATTAAACAATCCAAATGGGGAAAAAAAGATGTGAGAAGTTAACATGAGATGCTAACATGAAAAAGTAATTATGGCTTCTCCCTGAGCTATTGCATGACGGTATTGTCTTCTTACATAGAATTTTGCCTCATGGCTGAGGTTAGTATAATAAATAGGTTGGACACAATTCCTGTGGAAATGGGAGTGTGTGGAGGGATTTGAGGAAGGATGTGTAGACACACGGGGAAGATGACCGTCTCTAAGCCCAGGAGGGAGGCTTGGAACAAGTGCTTCCCTCAGAGCCCTCGGAAGGCATCAATCCTGCTGACACCTTGACCTCAGATTTCTGGCTTTTAGAACTGTAAGAAAGTACATTTCTACTGTTTAAACCAATTAGTTTGTGGTACTTTTTTAGCAGTCCCAGAAAGCTAATAAAACTTCTTCACAGCACAAGAAATCATCAACAAAATGAAAAGACAACCTATGGAATGGAAGAAAACATTTGTAAACCGCATATTTAATAAGTAGTGAACATCCAAAAATCTATAAGGAACTGATACAACTCAATAGCCAAAAAAAAAAAAAAAAAACAAAAAAACCCAAACAACAAATAACCCAATTAGAAAATGGGCAAAAGACTTGAATAAACATTTTCCCAAGGAAGACAGACAAAAGGCCAACAGGTACAAGAAAAGGTGCTCTACATCGGGGAAGTGCAAATCAAAACCAAAATGAGGGGCTTCCCTGGTGGCGCAGTGGTTGAGAGTCCGCCTGCCGATTCAGGGGACACTGGTTCATGCCCCGGTCCGGGAAGATCCCACATGCCGTGGAGTGGCTGGGCCCGTGAGCCATAGCCGCTGAGCCTGCGCGTCCAGAGCCTGTGCTCCGCAACGGGAGAGGCCACAACAGTGAGAGGCCCGCGTACTGCAAAAAAAAAACAAACCAAAATGAGCTAGCTGTCACCTCACACCTGTTAGGATGTCTATTATCTAAAAGACAAGAGATCACAAATGCTGGTGAGGATATGGAGAAAAGGGACCCTTGTGCACTATTTATATAGAAATAAACTGATGCAGCCACTATGAAAAAGAATATGGAGTTTCCTCAAGAAATTAAAAATAGAGTTACCATATGATCTAGGAACCCCACTTCTAGGTATATATCCAAAGGAAACAAAATCATTATCTCAAAGAGATATTGTACTTCAATGTTCATTGCAGCATTATCCACAATAGCCGAGGTGTGAAAAAACATGTGTCTGTTGGCAGATTAATGGATACAGGCAATGTGGTCTGTGTATCCAATGGATTATCATTCGGCCTTAAAAAGGAAGGAAATCCTGTCATTTTTGACAACATAGATGAATCTTGAGGGCATTATGCTAAGTGAAATAAGCCAGAGAGAGAAAGACAAATATTGCATGATATCAATTAAGAGTGGAATCTAAAAAAGTTGAACTCAGAAAAACAGTGGAATAGTGATGCCGGGGGTGAGAGGTGGGGAAAATGGGGACATGTTGGTAAAAGGGTACAAACTTCCAGTTATAAGATGACTAAGATGTGAGGATCTAATGTATAGCAGGTTGACTATAGTTGATAATATTGTAGTGATCATTGAAATTTGCTGAGTACAGCTTACGTGTTCTCAACAACAACAAAAAGGTAAATATGTGAAGTGATGGATGTGTTAATTAACTCGATGGGGAGAATACTTTTACACTGTATACATATATCAGACCATCACTTTGTACACTTTAAGTACACTATAATTTTATTTGTCAGTGATACCTCGATAAAGCTGAAAAGAAAGGATCTGTCTAGAGGTCTCTTTCACACAACTTACCAAGCCTGTGCTAAATCGCTGTCCCCTTAACCCCTTTTATTTCCTCTTCCAAGAACCTTTGCTCAGAGCCTCTTTTCCCCTTCTCAACCTTACATCAGCCAGAAAAATGACACATTTATAGCTAAGGGCTGGATTTAAAGACTAGATCCCCTAGGAGGACAATGCAGGTGGGTGGTGGGTGAGACAGCCCTATTCCATCCATCTTCATTATTGGTGGGACTTAGCATCAACTTTTAAAGTTCATTTGTACCTTGAAGGCAGTTGGGCTTGATTCCTGTTTCCTTTCCCCTCCTCTGTAAAATTTCCATCAAGGATGTTGAAATTGCTTAATAGAAACACTAAAATTAAATTAATTAGATAACAAGTGGACGTATGTGATAGTATAAGAACAAACTTTGGATTCAGATATATGCCCACTCCATCACTTTCCCACAAGTAACGAAACCCTTTAAATCTGATACCTTTTTAAAATTGAAGTATAGTTGATTTACGATGTTGTATTAGTTTCTGGTGTACAGCTAAGTGATTCAGTTATATATATAAAATATATATTCTTTTTCAAATTCTTTTCCATTATGGTTTATTACATTACTAAATCTGATACTTTATCTCTAAACCAGAAATGAGAAAAGAGGTTTGTTGTAAATTGGCTAAGATGAAGCTTGCAAATTGGTACCTGGCACACAGAATACTAGTTACATGTTAGCTATAATTGTTGTTTGTCTTAGCCATCTTATTGTCAAACAAATGGGAGAGGGAAGTAGCAGAGTCAGACACATCTAGAGAGAATTCAAATGAGATCTCTTCTAATTTTAAAACTCTGTAATATATGATTTTTTTTTTAAGGGTGAAATCACTTCACCTCACCATTGGCGGGGTTATGGTAGAAAAACAGCATCAAAAAAAACCCAAAACAGTGCCCATTTGAAGAACTGGAATTCCTAAAGCACTTTTAATTTCCAAGTGTGTGTGCTTTTCAAGGAGAACTCTCCAAGCACCTGTGGTATTAAGCATTTCTCTTTCAAGAGAGCAGCATGGTTCCTTTAAGGCATATCCTTTTGCATCATGCATCGCCACGGTGATTTTTCTCCTGATCCCAACATGTGTTCTTACATCGTGTTTAATTTAGGAAGATTAGAACCAATGATCAGCCCTAGCTCTCACCTGGATTCCTCATCATCTGTATTGTTGTATAAAGCTTTTGATGTTTTTGTACTTTAGATTTTTTAAAGTATTTCTGATTACCGTTCAGGGCTCACAAAATTCAAGGATCACTTGCTTTCATAATCTTCCTCTTTTCCTAAATTGTCCCTAAATCCCATGAAATCACTTTTTCAATGTCTGTTTCCCTGATAGACATAAGATCTAAGGAAGCAAGTTCTGAGTTGGTATTGTTTACTACTGTACCCCCAGCAGCTAACACACGGTGCCTAGTCCATAGCAGGAACTTGCTAATTATTTGTTAAATTGTTTTGAACTATTTTGTTTTTCCTACTCCACTGATTAAAAGCAATGCTCTAAGCCACAGGGATAAGGACCCACAAAGAAAGACCATGACCTTTCCAGTTCTACACATCTGTAGTATTTGGCATCCTGGAAGATATTACTGGTAAACACCACAGATTTTGTTCACAAACACCCCACCCGATGACTATAGGGAATACACCAAGCATCTTCAAAGACAGCAGCCGATGTCTTAGTTCTTAGGCTGAGATCAGAGACTTCAAGGAACTGGGATGATTCCCCTTCTTCGTGAAGACACTGCCCTGGGTCACTTTCCCCATGTTTCACTTCCTCTTGGGAATGTGGAGAATAGGAAAGGGGGTGGCAAGTTCCCAAGAGTCAAACAGCTAACCACTGGTTATTGTTCACAGTCCCACAAAGAATGCTTGCTTTCTTAGGTTTCTGTTTTGAGCCCTAAGAAATTGGAAATATCATTGGTCTTTACATGATTATGAGTCATTGACATTTCTTTGTAGTCAGACCCTTTCTCCTTCCTTCTGCTGGGAGGTTTTGACAGGGAATAAGCAGAAGCAACTGTGAGAAGCTTCCTGCCTGAAGGGCAGGGAGGGAGGCTACCGTCCTGTGGGCAGTGAGGGGACCGGTAAGGATAAGCTTGCCTGGGGCACCCCAGACTCAGGGCTGGCTTCACACACTAAACCAGGACCTGCATGATAATAAATGCATTTTGCATCTACCTTCCAACCATAAAACGATCTCAGAATCAATTCCATTGAAATTTATCGTACTAAGCGTTTGAGAATTTCTTTTTTTTCTTTCTTTCTTTCTTTAATATTTATTTATTTATATGACTGTGCTTGGTCTTAGTTGCAGCATGCGGGATCTTTTAGTTGCGGCATGCGGGATCTTTTAGTTGCGGCATGCAGGGTCTAGTTCCTTGACCGGGGATAGAACCCTGGCCCCCTGCATTGGGAGCGTGGAGTCTTACCCACTGGGCCACCAGGGAAGTCCCTGGAGAATTTCTTTAAATCTTGAAGCTCAAAATGAGTCCCTCGGAGTTAGTTTGATGCACCCAGAATATCAACTTCTTTTCCACAGCATTGTTACCTCTTAGTGCCCTTTACATATACACACACACATACGTGCGCGCGCGCGCACACACACACACACACACACACAGAGTTGATTTTGTTAACAGCATTGCATGCTAAGTTCTTCGTATTTCCACAACATCATATGATGTTATTTAGGAACATAATAAGATAAGCGTTAGGTGGAAACCTTCAGGCTCGAAGAAGTGACGTTTCCACGAAGATGGGCAGATCTAAAAAACACGTGCCCTGAGCGTGATAAGAACTGGACCCAAGGCATCAGAGCAAGTCACCCTTTTATCCTAGAGTCCAAGGTTCTGGAGTGCGAGGCATCCTCAGGAAGCAACGTTTTAATAGGGTCACATTATCTGCAATAAAACTTTTGAATTATATATGACTTTCTAGAGTTCCAGTGTTTGGCAGGTGCACTTGCCTTTTACGGAGATTCTCTGGAGCTGTCAGACGAGAGAAAAACTAATAATCATCCTGTATTACATCTTGGTGCTGGGACAACAGTTCTGAGGATGCCCGGGCTTTGAGATCGAGAGGCAGTGTTTCTTTGATTGCTTGTGGGAACCCTGCAGATATATAATTTCATTTATTAGAAGCAGAAAGCTTATAAAATTGTGTGAAACAACAGGTGCCGGGAGAAAAGCCAGAGGCTCTAAATGAGGTGCTTGGGCACTCTGCTCTGGAGAAAGCCGAGACGCAGTCGGTGAGGTTTGCATTTCTCTTTAGACCCAAATCAATCAGAGTCTTTCCAACTGGATTATCTCAGCATGCGCCTGCCAGCAGTTTTCATCTAAAGTTATTGATGATTTTGCTTTTAACCAAGAAGCAAGACGAAGTGGAGAAAAATTGTGTGCGGTGCAAAGACTCAGAACAGGCAGGAATATAAGAAGCAGTTTAAAGGAAAAATAAATAATCAGACTATACCTAGTGACACTTCATTTGGCATCTTGGGAAGGGAAGTGTTATATATAATGAAATTTTCCGGTTAAGGGCAGTTCATCCTTTTCACACCCAAACATTTAAACTGAAACCATATTCAATAGAAAGATAAACATAACAAACAAACATATACACTCTTCTCTCTACCCACAAAGACAAAAATTTCCGAAACCTTTTTAAAGTTTTCTTAACTACATACATATATCTTCCATAACATGTAAGTATACATTAATTTAAATATTTATTTGCATTCCCCACAGTTAGTGTCTACATTAAACAGAATGTACTATTCTTTTGCGGGTAAGAGACCTAGTGTGTTAAGCATTTGTTATGAGTTATAGTTGATAGCCATGTGTAAAAAACGTAGGTGCGAAGTATAATGATGTCAATGCATGGGCTTTATTTCCTGAATTTAGGTTTGGAGTTGAAATCTGGGAAAATCTGACTGTAGATATATAGTAAAATATTACTTCACTCTGTGTGTGTGTGTGTGTGTGTGTGTGTGTGTGTGTGTGTTTAATTGGAAATGTCTGTGTGTCACTGAAGTGTGCCTCCAAGATCACGAACATCTTTTCTCTGACTGGAGTCAGGCTAAATGCAGAGAAAACTCAGACATTTGCTGTGAACAGTGGGGAAGGGAAAATAAGAGATGTGCGTCTCGTTAACTTGGTCTCAGAGGTTAACATGCTGGGATTCTCCTGGCATGGTTTACTGAACCTTGGCCAGAATACCAAAGCCTACGGTCCAGGGAGATTGTGCCAGGAATCATCAGGACCAACAGTGACGGCGATCTCAGTAAGCACCAGGGTTCAGGAGGCTGCTGGGACCTGGAGGGAGTGGATATCGTTACAAGGATGCCATCCAAGTGGTCTTCGTATTAGGGATGCGCGGATGGCGGACATAACGCTCTTGAGTCATTTTATCCAAACGAAGATGTCATGGTCCTGTCTCCTAAACGATCCTAGAAACCCTCAGGCATTTTGGGCTGTGCCAAAGCAGCTCTAACCATCGTAACTGCCAACACCAAACCCAGAACAACCTGGCCGGCCTTACTGCAAAGCCATGATTTCCTTGAAGAGTATATCGGGATATCGTGAACCTTGCAACAAGTGATAACAGCGGGGATGATGCCTTTAAATCCTCAGCCTTGGCTTCAACCACTTTCCTCTGTCTCTGTCACCCCTGAGGCCTTGAAATCGAATAAGTCAAAGCTTCCCCTTTCCCTCCCACTCCCCGCACTCCTTCACCGCAAGGGTGGGCTTGGTCCTGCTCGAGGTCCTTGAGCAAAGCTAACTGAGCGGAAGGCCCTAGCAGAGCCCTCACGTCTGCTCAAAGCCAGAACTCCTCTCCACCCATAACCAGGTGCCCAACATCCCCAGCTCAGCCCCCAGGGTGCCCTACGGTGAACGTTCATTGGCCCAATTCTCAAGTCTAGAAGTAAGAGGGCTTCTTCCCCCCTGGGTACCTGCAAACCACCCGCTCCAGGACTCAAGTTTGGCCTGGAGCACAGCTGCCTTCAAAAACTTCCAACACAGCAACATTCCTGCACCCACCGTTGCCTAATTTCTCTGCCCTGATGCTCTGTCCAGTGCACTCTCTTTTTTCCTTTTTTCCTCCCCTCCCTCCCGGTGCCAACTGTTTCTGCCAATCTCCAGAGATTCCTCCTGACTATTCCTCCCCGACTTCTCCAGGGCCGGCCACTGTGTCTCAGGCGTGAGTTCCAAATGGTGACAGGGTCACTCTAAGAATGTGCCCCTCACTGGCATGGGGTCCTGTTTCACATTTTCCCATCCAAGGCTTGTCCAGTCCTCACTGCTGTTGAGCTGCTGGCGGGCTTCCCTCCTGACTCACCGAGTCAGGCTGAGCTGCTTCCCAGGGCCTTTCTCAGGGATCACCTGCCCATTATCATTCTACCTGCAGCATCATGGACCCGTGGTGGCCTGATTCAATTCTAATATTAACCAAAACACCTCTGGGCTCTTTGTGTAATGTCACAGGCTTAATCTGTCTCCCTTAAAGACAAAACCATGACGAGAAAGTTTCATTTTGTTTTTTCTTTTTAATATTGACTGAAATCTAGAGAATTCTCATGAGGCTTGCTTAGGGATTTAATTGCAAGGAAATCACAGGCAACTTGCTACCTTTTCTGAGGTCTAAGAAAATATACCTATACTCTTCAGTTTACCGCTAGATTCTGTTAAATGACCAGCAAGCCAGCCCAGTTGTTAGAAAAGAAAAAAATAAGTGAAACGATATACAAACTTGCTGCTGTCATCACTAAAACCTGGATGGTTTCTTTATTTTGGATATTAGAAATATATAAAGTTCATATGCTGGAGTATGTTATATAAGAATAGTTTCTGTTCAGGCAGGGTACTTACGAATGTGATGATTATGATCAAAATGGGTTTAAGATTGATTTTACAGATGAAATCCTGTTGGACGGGGCTGGTGAACAAAGTCAAAGGTAGAGGGAGAAAAAAGAACAAATAGTAAGAAGGAAGGAGAGTTAGGAAAAAAACAGCAAATCAAAGAGGAGAAAAGGTTTTAGGCTAATATCAAGAACAGAAGGCACTGAGGTGTCACAGGAGTACCTGTAAACTTGGAAGCTTTACGAAAGTAAAGCAGAGAGTAAACCTGGCATCGGATCAACTGGTCCAAGGAGATAGCACGGATCCCAATTTATTTCAAAAACACAAACAATCTAAAAGGATCTCCTGTCCAGTTACAGGAAGGTACTTTCCAAAGAGAAAGAGTAAGTCCAAGGTCCATGCAGAAAGTTCCACACTGTTGGGTTACATCAGTAACGGTGCATCAGCTAGACTCACATGTAATCTCCTTCCTTTGTCATTTCACTATGACCCAAACATGAATCCGAGGGCTCACTCTCTCTAGATCATGGGAAAACAACACAAAACAAACAAACCTACAAAACCTAGATCCTGGTTCTTAGTGCCAAGATTCATATTTCCGTTGTTCACGCATCCATTCACCCATTTGACAAATATTTTTTGAGAGCCTGCCATATGTCAGGTCATACTATGCACCAGACCTACAAAGGTGGGCATAAGGATACAGTACCTATACGGTCACTTCCCATCACATAGGCCAGCCAGTGAATTGAAGGCCATTATATTAATTCCAGTCCATCACAGAAGTAAATTCTACTATTTACTATTGTTCTAATAAAATCCAAGTACTGTGAGGCTTGATGTCACCACAGCAAACTTTTAAATGATCGCACATACTATAATTTTATGTAAATAAGCTTCTTATGGGAAGAAAGACATACGTTTTCAGAATAACAAATTCCCAGAAAGTATCTTGGCATTCACAGTTTTCTGCTCAAGCTATATGTTGTACCCTTTTCCTCTCCCCATCTATGAGACGACCAAATAACTCATGGTGTTTTATACTTGGTTAAAAATCCTTCACATGTGAAGTGTATATTTTATACATCTTCATTATTAAGCTGTGGACATTTCTAGCCTGATTTCATATCGAAGTTTTTCATAGGAGCAGTGGGGGGAAAGTGATTTCATACCCATAGCATTTGAAGTGCTGTCCTCATCAAAGCTCTGAATCTATTAAATGACATCCAAAAAAGTTTAATATTTATCTTGTCTTACTGACACTGTATCAGATGTGATCAGCTTTTAAGTCAAAACATTATGTTTCTAATTACACTATAAATGGCCTGAGGTCTGAGACTCGACATGCTTCCTTCTAGCTCTGTAGCTCCTTTCCCTAAAACAAAGTGTCCTCGCCAGAGTCTAGCTGGCCGGTTGGAGGGTGATTCATGAGAGAGAATAGGATTCAACTTGGCTTTTCCGCTGGCTGCACAGAGCCCAAAAGAAGCCAAAATGTGTTTGTTTCCACAAAGCAAGCAGCTTTCACAAAGTGACCCATGGGAGAGCAGCCGCAAGGAGGAAGATAGTCTGATATTTTCTCCGCAATACGGCCTGTTGATTCAATCGATATATGCATCTCTACTCAATAAGCAAACCGCACAAGATCAGGAAGGTTCCCCAAGAAAGCCTGGCAAAGCTGACCCAGTCTTCATCCACCGATGCTTAAGAGCTGAGAATGTGAGACAATTCTGTGATTAAACTCATCTCTGGTCCCCAAATCTGTTTTTAGGAAAGAGGTATTCAGCTCTGCCTGTGGTTTTCATAAAAAGATGATCATACTAAGTAAGTCAGACAGAGAAAGATATGTCATATGATAAAATCATAAAATATCATATGATATCATTTATATGTGGAATCTAAAAATATGATACAAATGAACCTGTTTACAAAACAAAAACAGACTCACAGACATAGAAAATAAATGTATGCTTACCAAAGGGGAAACGTAGCGTAAATTAGGAGTTTGGGATTAACAAATATACACTATTATATATAAAATAGATAATCAACAAAGACCTACTGTATAGCACAGGGAACTCTACTCAATATTCTGTAATAAACTAGATGGGAAAAGAATCTGAAAAGGAATAGATATATGTGTATATATAATTGAATCACTTTTGCTGAAAGTGAAATTAACATTGTAAATCAGCTATACTTCAATATAAAATAAACTTTTTTTTTAAATCCTCACATATTGTGCTTATATTACTCAAAACGAGAATGAACAGCATTGACACACCTGTGACATCAGGCTGTCCCCACTGCCCCGAGGTGAACTTTCTGGCTGCCCTGGATGCATGGTCACCTGCCTTGCTCTGGAGAACCTCCTAAAGCTAACTCAGTACCCTATGCCAGGCCCTAATTATGCTCACAGACACACGATGTTTTCCTCCCAACGTACAGCAATTTCTCTCAAGGCAATTTGTTTCAGTCATCACCAGGGATAACAGCTGGTCCTTTCCCATCATACCTTGCAATTAACAACTTCTTCAAACCTTCCCTTTTTCAGGTTAAGTGGTCCCAACAGAATCAGCCTCTCCTTCTCAGCACAGCTTTTTCTCCCTTGCCAGCCCACAAGTTTCAGGCCGGCTGGGTGGCACCATTCTTAGCCATTCTACAACCAGACACCGTTCAGCACAGTGTCTGGCTCACCGTAGGTGCTCAGGAAACGTCTGCTGAATTAAATCTTTTCAATTCTCCGATTATTGGTATTGTTCTTCAATGGACTCATTATGCTTTTGTACCCATTACATCATCAAGGTGACCTATCAATACAGCCAAGATAACTGTTAAAATATTGAAACGCTTCCTAATCCCCAAAGAGCCCTCTTCCCAGGTATCCTGGCTTCTCACCCATGACTCTCTGGACCTTCCAGAAGTTTCCATAATCCAGGAGCTAAAGGGTTAACACCAGCTGCAGCAGGGTCAGGATGCTCCCCATTGGCCAGTGCCTAGCACACTGCATTGAACCAGTTTTGCAGTATTTTACATACATTCCTGGCTCCAATGACATTAAAATCATTATATGATCGAGAATAGTACTGCAAGGGAGATACATTTAGATAATCAACCACAAGTGTTATCAAAAGAGCCTACCTTTCATTCATTGTATCTGAATCAGTGGTTGATGTGCTGTGGCCAGAGGTGATACTTGAGCACAAATGCTTAGGATATCAGGGGACAGGAAGAGAAAGAACCCACCACTGTGGGAACGTGGTGAAGGAGATTTGCATACCAAGATTCAGTCTATTCTGCAAAGGGCACCTTGAGAATATTGTCAAACTTTTAACATTTCCCTAAAGCACTACATTTATAGAAATAAAATTTGACAACCTCTTCAAAACTTTGAGAAGAAACCCACTTGCTGAATAATTTACTAAGTTTTTTTTTTTAGGTCTGAGTTGACTTGGGTGTTTTCATTGTTCTGTTTTATTTTATTTTTACTTTTAATTTATGTTATGGGATCGTAGGAAAGTCACCAGAAAAGGAGCCGGAGTTGGAACAAGACAATATATTCCCATCATTTGCTGCCTTTTTTTCCTCTCCGTGGAAGCACATAGGAAAACAAGGACTCTGTGCATTACAGGCACCGAGAGAGACATTTGTTTTGCAGTTGGCAAAGGAAATGTTCTGAATTACTGCCTAAGAGACAAAATTTCTAGCAATAACCCTGTACATGGCCTCAAAACTACAGGTGTTGAGCACGTCTTTTATGGCAAGATAGTAGTAGGGGAAATGCGTGTCTTCCGTTACCTGACTTAGAAAATTTACATAAAGGATAAAAAAATAATAAAAGGCATCCTTCCATGCCAGCGCGTATATAATTCTTTTAATGCCGCGTGGTAATCCATTTTATGTAACATAATTAATTTAACTAATCTTTAATGGATGAACATTTGAATTGTTTCTAGTCTTTTCTTTTTACAGCCAAAGAACTGCAATGAATTTTTTGCATATATATCTGCATATATATTTTTTATTGATGAGTCTAAAGTTATGTGCATGTTTTTAATGAAAAAAGCAAGTCGTAGAAAATTACCTAGGCCATCATTGCATTTGTGTTGTATTTCCAAAGATATGTATATATTCATTTATGTACATGCTTGTAAAGGAGTCATCTCTTAGAAATGGGGGTGGGAATAAAGGCAGAGCTCCTTCACTTTTACCCCGTTAGGCATTTTATCAAGTGTTTATTATTTTTATGATAATTATTAATAAAATTAGGCCCTAGTCAACCAAGACAAAAAGCCCAAATCAGTTGCATTATGGACCAATAACATTTTGGTGTGTAATGAGTACATTTCAAAGCAATCTGTGTTTCACAGAAAACAAATCCAGAAACTGAGAAAAATTCAGCGCTACCATGAATTAAGGCTTAATTCCACACATATAGATCTTTCTCCAATGCAGTTTGAAAAGTTTAGCTTTGCAACGAAGTAAAGCATGGAGATGAAGCTTTCAGGGGTGAGTCTGATCTTCTAGGTTTGAAACCTCCCACACCATCAAGTGGCCTTGAAATGTTAAGTTCCTAAATCTTTCCTGGCCTCAGTTTCCTTACTGAAAAATGGGGGGAAAGTATACAGTACTTTTTCATTCATGAAATAATTGTGAGAGTTAATGAGGTAGTACATGGCAGAGGGCCTGAGGGAAGCACTCAATGAATGTTAATTACGTCTATATTACTATCATTGTTCTACAGAGGAAACTGCAAATCTACCAAAATAACAGTTGAGAGTATCCTTTTGATTGCACTGAGGTAAACACAATAGACAAATCAAATCTCTTCAATTGGAGAAAAGAACAAATATTAATAGTTGTACAAATAGTCAAGCTTCCCTAACCTGACATCTTCCACCTAAACAAGTTGGTGGACATTGTACTCAATTATTTATCACAGCAAGTTACCACAGTGAGTCAATTTCAGTGGGTCAAGGCTCTGTAGTTCAGTGATAGGAGCCACAGTCTCCCCAGTTCAGCACTGTTCATTTGTGTTCAAAGTAGAGAAAGACATTACTTTAATGTTTTGACTATTCCAAAGAACACATGGGAAGTGCTCAAAACGAGCGAAGTTCGCCTCCACGCTTCCTTCATTGCTTCTGCCACTTCCTTTGTCTGTCCTGGGGCTGGATGCCTCCTCCAGTACTGTGCCAGGTCCTGGGCCAGCCCACACTGTGTCCTCCCCAGGGTCTGCTCACAGCCTCCACCTCTTTGGACTCAGGCACCCAGGGCAGACCGCTTCCTTCCTGTTCTGTCCTCTTGTCTCCATCGGTTACCTGGAATCACCACTTCCTGACCATTTTGCTTTTGTTTGCACTGTCATGTCCTGCTTTTCCATCCCCTTCCCAAAAATGGCATCTTGAACGGATGTGGGGTTGCTATCTTGAACCCCAAATATCCAAAGCATACGACCCCCAAAAAAAGAAGAAATAGTGTTTGGCAAGTGTTGGCTTCATACTTTACAAAGGGAGCTCCACTTCACCAAAGGAAGACAGATGGGAAACCCAGGATGGATGACACTGGCAGGCCTGGGTTTGCATGGATGCCTCATGCACGACTGTCTTCCATGTGATCTCACCCCATTTAACACTCAAAGATGCTTTTCCTTTGACTTACAAAGCAGCAAGTTCTTGACGCAAAATAAACACAGGAGCAGATCAAGTACAAAAACCAAATAAGCTCCCTTTGCAAATGTTACCCATTGTTAACATTCTTCCCATGCTTTTTGCTTATCCATCGGCTTTGCAAATATTTACTGAGCACCTGCTATGTGCTGGGCTCTGGGTTAGATGCTGGGCATGCAGGAGTGGGAAAAGAAGATAGGACCTCTGCTGTCCTGGGATGTTCATTGTGGTGTGTGTGTGTGTGTGTGTGTGTGTGTGTGGCGGCGGGCAGACAGACAGTAAAGAAGAAAACAAATAAATAAAGGAGGCAATTCTTAACAGAAGGTGTGGGGGGGAAGGTCCCCGACCCCAGGAGGTGTGATGTGAGATAGAATGTGGGTTGGGGGCTTGGGCAGTGAAGGACTCGGGAGGGACATTCCAGGCGAGAGACGAACAAGCATAAAGGCCGGGAATGGGGAAAGTTTATGGTGTTCAAGTGTCAGTAAAGCCATCAGTATGAGCTGAGCCTGGAGAGAGAGGCAGGGCCAGGCCACTCAGAGCTGGGAGGCCCTTTAAGGAGTGTGGGTATTATTCCAGGAACAATAGCAAACTGCTAAAGGAAGGAGCATGATTAGATTTCTGTGTTTAAGAACTCACACTGGCTGCTTCTGCTGAGAATGGACTTTAGGGAGACAAAAGTGGAATTAAGAAGCCACTTAATAAACTGCTCTCGTCCAGGCAGAAAAGGACGGCATCCCCAGGGAAAGGATATGCAGGACCCTGACCGGAGACTCTGTGATGCTGGGGACGGGGGACCTTGCGTGGCTTGTGGTTATAAACAAACTGTTGAAGGGGATCATCTGAATTGTGGACTGGGGAACTTTTTCAGTATTCACAGTGAGTGCTTCTTCTTGGGTAAGGAAATAACATTTGGTTTGAAGCGTTTACCTCACCTTGGCTATAAAAGTGTGCAATCAGTTTTACAACCAATCACTTGCTCTCTGCAGCCCCGGGGCACACATCTGTCGCTAAGTAATCAGGCTGCGGTTAACATGCAAAGGCCTCCAGGATGGGTGCAGATATTTGGTTAAACTTTACCCTGCGTGTGTCTGTGAGGAAGTTTCTGGATGAGATTAACATTTAAATCGGAGGACTGAGTAAAGCAGATTGCCCTCCTGGGGGGCGGGGGTGGGGGCGGGGGTGGGGGTGTGCTCATCCAATCCACTGAAGGTCTGAAAAGAACAAAAGGCTGAGGGGGGGGGGACTTGATTTCTTTGCCTCACTGTCTTTGAACTGTGACACGGGTCTCCTGCCCTCAGTCTCAGATGGGAACTACACCATTGACTCTCTGGGTCTCCAGCTCGCCAACTCTAGAGCTTCGGATTTCCCAAACTTCATAACTGCACGAGCCAACCCCTTTTAGATGATACATACATACACACAGGGGCTTCCCTGGTGGCGCAGTGGTTGAGGATCTGCCTGCTAATGCAGGGGACACAGGTTCGAACTCTGGTCTGGGAGGATCCCACATGCCGCGGAGGGGCTGGGACCGTGAGCCACAACTGCTGAGCCTGCGCGTCTGGAGCCTGTGCTCCGCAGCAAGAGAGGCCGCGATAGTGAGAGGCCCACGCACCGCGATGAAGAGTTGCCCCCACTTGCCACAACTAGAGAAAGCCCTCGCACAGAAACGAAGACCCAACACAGCAAAAATAAATAAATTAATTAATAGGTACATATATACATGCATAGGATGGATGGATGGTTAGACGGTTGGATGATTGGACAAACAGAATAGATAGACGATAGGTAGGTAGATAGATAGGGAGATAGAGAGATAGATAGGATAGGTAAATAGATACATACATACATAGGATGGATGGATGGTTAGATGGAAGGATGATTGGATGAACAGAATGGATAGATGATAGATAGGAAGATCTGCAGATACATATCTCCCATTGGTTCTGTTTATCTATAGAACCCAGATTAATACAATGAGTATTCAGAAAGGAGTTTAAAAAAAAACACAAACAAACAAACCAAAACTAATGGATGTGGACTACGTATGACTAGTTCTACTTGCTGAGGTCAGAGAAACTGAAGTGGAAATGACCAGCTCCCATACTACCATCCTGCAGGAAAAGGTGAATGTAACAAAGAAACTCCAAAGACGCTAAAGGTTACAGAACCCAACAGAATAATGTCAGTGCAAAGAGCTGCAGTCACCTTTCCTGTACCTAAGTACTGCATACTTATACCCTAAATACTGGGTGCAGCTCAAAATGGTAAGTGACACTTGATAAAGATAAGGACTCCCCAGGAGACGCGAAAGAGGAAAGACCCAGGTCTGGGAATGGTTTTTCGTACAGTAATCCACATAGCAACAATTTCCCTTCTCTTTTGAGCTTCCCTGGAGACTAATTCTGGAAAACATCCTATTTGAGTGTTGCCTTTGTCAGAGGACAGTATCATTGGCAATGATGACAATTATCCTTGTCATTATTATCATGCCATTTTTTTTTGGCGGTACGCAGGCCTCTCACTGCTGTGGCCTCTCCCGTTGCGGAGCACAGGCTCCGGACGCGCAGGCCCAGCGGCCATGGCTCACGGGCCCAACTGCTCCGCGGCATGTGGGATCTTCCCGGACCGGGGCACGAACCCGTGTCCCCTGCATCGGCAGGCGGACTCTCAACCACTGCGCCACCAGGGAAGCCCTATCATGCCATTTTAAAAACAATTTTTTTATTTAAGAAAATTTTAATATGAGTATATTGAATATAGTTCTCTGTGCTATACACTAGGACCTTGTTGTTTATATTCAATATTTTATGATAAACCGTAAGGGAAAAGAATATTTTAAAAATGTATGTATGTATAACTGAATCACCTTGCTGTACAGCAGAAATTAACAAACACGGTAAATCAACTATACTTCAAGAAAAAAATTTTAAAAATTAAATTAAAAAAATTTTATTGCAGTATAATTGATTTACATTGATTCAGGTGTACAGTAAAGTGATTCAGTTATACATACATCTTTTTCAGATTCTTTTCTATTATAGGTTATTACAAGATATTGAATATAGTTCTCTGTGCTATACAGTAGGTCCTTGTTGTTTATTTTATATCTAGTAACTTGTACTCTGTTAATCCCAAACTCCCAATTCATCCCTCCCCCCTTCCCCTTTGGTAGCCATCATTATTGCGATAGTTTTATTTTTTCTCTCCAGCACGATGTTGTGCCCTTTTGGAGCTTATTTCAGGTAATTATCCTAACCATTCTGTGAGCTTGATACTATTGTTTCCCCTTTGAGATTGAGATTCTGAGAGGTTTAGGGAATTCTCCAGGGAGTGACAGGGTCAGCAGGAGTCAAAGCCACATCTGCTGGACATATGAGCCTCCTCCCCTTTCCCTGTCTTTATTCTAAATCCAGGGTAGGTGTAGAAGACGGAAGGGCATAAGCCTGCAGCAGAGATCAGCAAACTTCTTCCGCAAATGGCCAGAGAGTAAATATTTTAGACTCTGTGGGCCAGTCATGCTGTCCTATTCTGCGTTGTAGCCTGAAAGCAGCCTGAGACCATAAAGAAGTGAATGAGCATGGCTCTATTGCGATAAAGCTTTATTTATAAGATCAGACGGAAGGTCAGATTTGACCTTGGGCCGTGGTTATGCCAATTCAGTGTGTAAGAACAACCAAGAGGAGGAGTGCTGGCAGGAGTTGGAAGAACTTTGCAACAACAAATTAAAGACCCCGTCCTTAACCTCAGATGCTTTTAGCAAGGAATGTCAGGCAACCCCGTTTAAAAAAAGAAGACTAGAGATTCATAGAAAGAAAAGAGAGGGAAATCTAAAATGCAAATAATGCAAATTATAAAAGTAATTTCTAGGGGGAAAGAAAAAAAAAGGATGCTAGTCAGGCATCATTAAATTAGCCAAAGTGCCTTACACAAAGTAGGTGCAAAGCTGGGTTTGAGAGACCAGGTAGGGAGTAAATAGGAACAGAGAAGAGACTAGATCCTTCTGAACTCAGATTTCTGAAATTTACACAACAGAGAAGGAATAAAGAGACTTGAGAAGCACCATACAACTATGGATAAATAAGCAAAGACATTTGTGCCCTCAAGAAAAAAGCACCTCATAAAATTTCATACCCCCATCCCGACAGTGTCTACTAAAATAAATGTCATCCGCCCCGGCTAACACACTGATAAGACTGAATTATTAATTACGTTCTGAAAGTTTTCATTTGAAATGTTCTATGGGTTAATGCAATAATCCAATCCATTTCCTCAGTCTGTCCCTGCTCTTCTATCTCAGCTCCAATTTCAGCTCTGAATTGTAAAACAGGACTTGGTTTTATCTGGAGTGTCTCTCTCTACATAACCCAGTGCTCTCCGGCGTCATCATAAACCAGGGCCTGAAAGCCCAGAGAATCAGCTGGCAGAAGAGAGCAGGCTCAGTGTCATTTTCCTGCAAAGTAATTTCCAGATGGAAATTGGATGCAATTGCATGATGGGGCTTAACTTCCCTCTGCTTGAAGCACAGACTTAGCAGGCTTCAAATCCCCAGCTCCACGCCACGCAGATGCCTTTCAGGTGGCTGGGTCCTCTTGTAATGGCGAATTTCTACCACAGGAATGTTGGGGTCTGGGCTGGGGTGGGGAAAGAGGTGCAGAGTTTTGGGGTCATCAAATGGTGTCCATCCTCAGCTCAAAGATGACCAGGTGGGAGAGCCAGAAAAATATCTTGGTGAAGTCAGGACAAACATATGATAAAAATACTGTACAGGAAAGGATCTCATCTCCCCCAAAAGAAAATATGATTGGTTCAACTACCAAGTTAATGAGGCACAATGGTCTGCCTGCCTGGATTTACTGCATCTCCTCTTATGTTCAGACCCATCCTGGGTTCCCTCCCCTTGGTCCTGAGCTGTAATGGAGGTATTTGCCTTCTACGAGCATCGTGTTCTTAAATCACGTTGCCTTTCTCAATCAAATTTGATCTCAGAATCTACCTTAGTCGCCTGTGGAGCTCCATGTCTAATTGTATCAAAATGGAGTTTCTGAGTATCGTCCCATTATACTTCCATTTGCTGTGAGTGTAAAATACACACTGATTCAAAGACTTACTACAAATATAGAAGGTAGAAGAATGTGCCTAGTTCGTCCATCATTTTTATGTTGGGTGCATGTTGAAAAGATATTTAGGATACGCTGGTTTAAATAAAATATTTATATGAAGTTCACCTGTTTCCCTTAACCTTTTAACAGTGGCCCCTAGAAAAAATGAAAATGATATATTTGACTCATATATTTCTTTTGGGTGGTGCTGACCTAGGGTTACAGAATAAATAAGCAACTGGTAAACACAGCAAGCTCAGAGGTGGAGCTCCATTGCAGTAAACCAAGAGTATGTTCTGAGGGAGACAGTCTTCGCCCAAGGCAAGGCGAATGCTTAAGTTATTCTCAAAACTGCCTTCTTTTCTGTCCTTGGCAAAAATTGGAATTGTTTTATAAATTAGTTGTATAACATTTGCTGTCATGTATGAGTTAGTTTTGCCATGTCTGTCTTTAAAAGGAGGTTTTTCCTTGTTCGAATCATTCTCTCCTCTACATTGTGAGAGTCACAAAGGAAGGCCCCTGGGAGCTTCATCCTTGAATTCAAAGCTCGTAAGACAGTGCCAGGCACTTAGGACTTCTGAGCAAACATAGTTAAATGATAAACGTTGACCTCCTAGAGGGGTGGGCTAGGAAAGGTGGGAGGGAGACGCAAGAGGGAGGAGATATGGGGATATACATATATGTCTAGCTGATTCACTTTGTTATACAGCAGAAAGTCACACACCATTGTAAAGCAATTATACTCCAATAAAGATGTTGAAAGAAAATGATAAACGTTGAGTGAAATAATCTTTGCTGTTATAGGGTGTCAGTAGATACTTTGGTTATAGCAGCAAAAGTAGATCCCAATCATAATTTTTCCACTTAAAAAATGTAAAATAAAATCTTAATACAACAGCTGAACTTAAAAAAAAATAAGGCCAAGCGTTTTTTCTAGGGCAGTGATTCTTGTAATGGGGTAAGATAGGATGGGGTCTTTCCAAACAAGACAGGCTACCCCATAGATCATTATTTCTCGTTATTGATGGAATTGCTTTGTCACCCTCAGGTATGATGAGCTGGGGAAAAAAGGTTAAGAATGAGCATGTGGGTTTGATTCACTAAGTGCTATTTAGGATGTTTTCCCTTACCCTTAACTCCAAACCTTTAACTCCATTCCAAGCGGGGCCAACTTCATGAGCATACAACCTGGGCTTGCTTTAACAATCTGCTGTCTTGAAATTCTTAATAAATTTATCATTGAACTTGCATTTTATAAATGTAGTCCGATGGGACAATGGAGCATGCACGTGAGCAGAAATGTCCCATAGGCATGTCCCCCATTCATGGTTGCCCGTTAACACGTACCATTCATGATGCTTCACGAGCACAGAACTCCGGTTGATCCGTAATTTGTGGGAGTTCAGCGAGATTTAAAGTGAGTGCACACGTCTATGATGAGTAAACAGGGATGCTGACAGCCCCAAGACGCCATCCTTTCTGTTCAGAAAAAACTTGCTTCTAATAAGGAAAGAAAGCAATGACAGTCTAAGAAATAAGAACAGCTAAGGAACCCGACTGTATCCTTTCTGCTCACGTTAAGCCCCTGTATTTGGAACCACTCACACTAAACATGACAACAAGGAAGGAAGGGAAAGGGGGGCAACCCAGAGTTCCTTTTCCTCTCACGCTTCCTTACTCAGCTGTAAGCTAAGGGTAGAGAGTGTTAGTAGAATGTGCACACGTCGTAGGGGAGGAAAAACCGCCCTTCTTCCCTTCTCGCTTCTTTGGCTAGACCCACAATTAAATTGACATGAGACAAATCAACAGGAGAAAGACAACTTTAATTTTGTACATGCTGGAGCCCATAAAAATATGAGACTGTCTGAAGTGACCAAAGCAGGCAGCTTTTATACCTTTTAGATAAGGAAACAATAAATCTGTGAAGAATTGACAAAACAAAGGGGTTTAGGCTTGGGCTGGCAAATTAGTGAAGGAGTAGCAAGGTTTGTTGACACAGCCTTCTCGGCCTTGAACTTCCTATGGCTGGCCATAAGGATGCCGTCCACCCTCCCGATGCACTGAGGGTTCCTTCCTTCACATGGGAGATTTATTTCCTGCTTCCAGGGGAATGGGGGAGGGTCAGAGTGTCCTTGTACCTGCCGTTTCTTAAGTAACTTTAATTTTAAGTAACCCATATGCCAAAGCGGCATCTTTGGGGGTGGTATATTTTGCTTCCGTTCAATATCAAGAAGCGATATAAAAACAGTTGAGTTAGTTTTTGCTAGTTTTGCGCTGAATGCCCTCCAGGTACACACCTGTAGTTTAACAAGTTGGGTTCATTAGTCACTGCGGTGAGGAATTCCCGTGAAAATCACAGGCAGTCTTACTAAGAGTGTGTTAGAACCCATTACAGGATGTGTGATCTGGTTGGGTGATTTGGGGGAGGGTTGTCAGAAAACAGGGCAAGACTCTGCGTGGCGACCTCAGTACATCTTATCTCTAGGAAGAGCAAAACTGAGTGAGGCCATGGCTGTAATTGGCTCACGCAGCAGTCACTCATTCAGCCACAGAGGGTGGCGTTGGGCACCTTGTGGGCTGCGCAGTGACCTGGTCAGAGAAGATGCTCTATGAGGTTGTTTATGTCCAACAACACACAGCTGAACTGTAAGTGCTGGATCCATTTGTAGTAACATTGAGACCAAGCTTTGAAGTCACCAGTTCCCAGACGTCAAGGGAGGCCTTTTTCCTTTCTCATCCTCTCCCGTTAAGAAAAAAAAGACCACGTGAACGGATAGGCTATTAAATCTGAATTGTGTAATCTTACTGCTTTTGCATGTGAATTAAATGCCCTGATATTTGCATTTAAAACTAGCACTGCACCAGATGAAGATGAATGCTGAAACTCGTGCTCATTTAAATTTTTAAGGTTTTTAAATTTTAGATCAACATTAAACGGCAAATTAAAAAAAAAAAGGCATGAGAAGTCAAGAGAGAGACTGTGGAGGAAAAGAAAAAGCTTTACATTTCAGTGCCTCTAATGACACTTTTTTCTGCTTTTTGAACAAGGGGCCCTGCGTTCTTATTTTGCCCTGGGTCCCGCACGTTGGGCAGCTGGCTCTCTCCCCAGTCCTTTATGTCTTTCAACCCTTGACAGTGCCCCAAAGAGAAATGCTTAAATCTGATTTTCTTTTGTCCTTTAGAGATCACTAGAGGCTGCATGTTTCCCTAAGTCAGCAAATGTTATAGGAGTTCAAATCCCTGCGGCTTCCTCTGAGGTGTGCACTTTGGTGGACAGGGCAGAGTCCACTGGCTTCCCCTGCTCTTTCCAGACCCTCGGACTGAAGTCCTTCTTTTCACGGGGTGGGAACAGGAGGCGTGGGGAGGCGACGGAAGGTGCGTTCCCCCCACCACAAGTATTCCATCCTTGTGTCTGGGGAGAAGCGTGCCCTATCATTGCTGTGCTTTTCTGCTTGGGGATTCCTTTTTATTTTTCCTAAATCAAAGCTATCCAAGTTTCTACTCACTCTTCTGATCAATATCTTACTTGCAAACAATTTTCGAGTCCTTATCTCCGGTTGCCCTAAAACTCCCTAGCTGCAGTCTCCTACTACATTTTTCTTTGATACAAATTTAGAGTGAATCTGAATCTTTCCCTATCCCCTGCACAGAATATAGCCTTACTAAATGATTCAGAGAAAGATCTTTGAGCGGAGAGTTAAAGTGACTTCATGCCACCCCAGATGAGACCAAACGGATAAACGGCCTTTGAAAGGTCCAGAGTTTATGGAGGAACCCTCCTTTTCTTTTTTCAACAGAGCCATCTGCCCTGCTTACACGTAGATGTCTGAAGGCCTTTGCCCCAGACACAAAGGGTCAACAGCAATGGGGGGAGACCTTGCCCAATGCTGTGCTCTTATCCGTGCAAATAGCTCTGACCTATCCTTATGGGTCACTATAATTAGCATGCGAGACAGCAGGCTCTTAATAAAAAGTCAGCAACCTACTTATTGGGGTGAAGTGAACAAAGGAGGAAGTGGTACTCATCACCCACCCCTAAGCTCCATCCCATTCCTACGACATGATTCTCTCACCACCTGGACACCCTCTCCAGGTGGACCTGCCTGACAGCATATGTGGTCTATGGGACTTTTTTTTTTTTTTTTTTGGGTACGCAGGCCTCCCACTGTTGTGGCCTTTCCCGTCGCGGAGCACAGACTCCGGACGCACAGGTTCAGCGGCCATGGCTCACAGGCCCAGCCGCTCCGCGGCATGTGGGATCTTCCCGGACCGGGGCACGAACCCGTGTCCCCTGCATCGGCAGGCGGACTCTCAACCACTGCGCCACCAGGGAAGCCCAGGACTTTTTTTTTTTTTAAGTGTATTTGATTTACAATGTTGTCTTAGTTTCAGGTATACAGCAAAGTGATTCAGTTATATAATATATATATATTCTTTTATACATATATAGTTATAAATACACATATTCTTTCTCAGATTCTTTTCCCATATAGCTTATTACAAGACATTGAGTATAGTTCTCTGTGCTGTACAGCAGGTCCTTGTAGATTATATGGGACTTTCCTGATTGCTACCCTTCAAAGTGGGGAGCCATGGGGTTTGTTGGGTCTCAATCAGTTGTCATTGTGGGTGCCTACAACAGCCCTCCACTCCCTACCCGTGACCAAGGCTTATGTCTCATACACATGTTCCACCCATTCCCCCACTCCCAGCCCTTTCCAGCCCTTTATCAGTCATTGCAAGATGGACCCGCCCTCACTCAACCATACCTCTGTTATTTCACAAGCCCCAGTTTTCTCCCCTCGGATGGAGCGTTAGGTCTTACTGGCTCAACTACCTTCACTTAGCAGTCAGGCAGGACTCAGGATAACCCATCCCCAGCAGCTCCTCCTGAGGCATCCCACATCTGAACCTTGATTTCCCCATCCAGACCGTGAACCCAGTGAACGCTCGGGCTCGGAGGGCTGCTGTGAGAAGTGACTGTAGAGCGGAGAGGGCTCAGGATCGCTTGTCAGTCAGCCTCACTGCTCAGGCAGCCCTACCTGGGATCAGGGCTTCCAGAACACACTAGCCCTGTGAGTATTTGTTTCACAATCAAGGAGGGGGTGCATAGACACCAAGTAATAGGTGAAGTCTTAGCTCTATCCTATTGGGACTGCATACTCAGAATTAATAGTGGAAATAAATTACTTAGTAACACATACACCATCCACCCTGGTTTTCTGACTTTCTCTGAAATCTGCTTGGGGCCCTACTTTTTCATTTTTATCTCAATTTTAATTATTAAAAGACTATGTGTTTGCAGTAGAAACTTCAAACACACAGTATATACAGAAGCAACAAATAATTGTCTTCCTGTGCCCCATTGCCTCATTGGCACACATTATTTGAACCTTTTCAACATGCACACACACACACTCATGAGAGAAAATACACACACCCACACTTAACACATCATTTTTAACAAAGCTCGTGCATGTATTGTACTGGCTCCTTCAATTGCTTTTTCAGGGAGAGGGGAGAACACTGAAGAATTAAAGGATGATCTTCTACATATCAAAATGCAGGTGTTGCTGGCATTGCTGGCATCCTCTAAGAGCCTAGAAGATCTTCTTAGGGGCAAATATTAGTATAACATCTCCCCACGATTGTCCCCATTTCCGCTAGTAACAATAACATGTAAGATATCCAGGAAGATCAAAATAATCATTGCTGATTTAAGGGCAAATAATTTTGGAACCAGAGGAGATGAAGCAATGGAACAGAAAGGGCTTGCATTATGGCTACTGAAATTCGTCTTCATCCAGAAAAAAAAAACCTAGACGATTTGACTAGGTTTTTTTTTGTTTTGACTCATTGCTTGAGCCATAGTGACACTTGCTACACATTCAGCCGGGGACCTTGTCCAGGGCCCTAGTCCTCAAGGAGAAATCCGGAAGGCACGAGGCTCAAAGCCCTGGATCCGTTCGCTGCCGGCCGTGCCACGAACCCCCTTTTCTGCCAGCTTTTCTCTGAGCAGAGCTGTGCCTGGCCAGCCCCCAGGGACTGAAACAGCATCTAACAAAAACAAATTCTTCCTTCTATTCCTTTAAACACCGCGGAAAGACTGGTATCATCAAAAATGAAAATGCTATTCTGAAGGGGGAAAACTTTTTATTTTATTTTTTTGTTTGTTTTCTTTCTTTTTCTATTGAAGCAGAGTTGATTTACCATATTATATTAGCTTCAGGTGTACAGCATAGTGATTCAATATTTTTATAGATTAGACTCCACTTAAAATTATTATAAAATATTGGCTATATTCCCTGTGCTGTAATCACATCCCTGTATCTTCTTTCTTTCTTTTTTTTTAAACATCTTTACTGGAGTATAATTGCTTTACAATGGTGTGTTAGTTTCTGCTGTATAACAAAGTGAATCAGCTATACATATACATATATCCCCATATCTCCTCCCTCTTGCGTCTCCCTCCCACCCTCCCCATCCCACCCCTCTAGGTGGACACAAAGCACCGAGCTGATCTCCCTGTGCTATGTGGCTGCTTCCCACTGTCTATTTTACATTTGGTAGTGTATGTAAGTCCATGCCACTCTCTCACTTGTCCCAGCTTCCCCTTCCCCTTCCTGTGTCCTCAAGTCCATTCTCTACATCTGCGTCTTTATTCCTGTCCTGCCCCTAGGTTCTTCAGAACCAATTTTTTTTTTTTTTTAGATTCCATATATATGTGTTGGCATACGGTATTTGTTTTTCTCTTTCTGACTTACTTCACTCTGTATGACAGTCTCTAGGTCCATCCATCTCACTACAAATAACTCAATTTCGTTTCTTCTTATGGCTGAGTAATATTCCATTGTATATATGTGCCACATCTTCTTTATTCATTCATCTGTCAGTGGACACTTAGGTTGCCTCCATGTCCTGGGTATTGTAAATAGAGCTGCAATGAACATTGTGGTACTTGACTCTTTTTTTTTTTTTTTTTAACATCTTTATTGGGGTATAATTGCTTTACAATGGTGTGTTAGTTCATGACTCTTTTTGAATTATGGTTTTCGCAGGGTATACGCCCATAGTGGGATTGCTGGGTCATATGGTAGTTCTAATTTTAGTTTTTTAAGGAACCTCCATACTGTTCTGCATAGTGGTGAAAAATCCTTTTTAAAGGCCATTGAGTACAAATTGCCTAACTAGTTGCTAGTGAAGGGTTTCAGTTAATACCTGAATTTGCTCCAGCTTAGCTGGAGCCTCTCTCTGAAGCAAGACTTCTCATTGTTGGGCTGTTTGTTCAAACACAAGGCGAGCCAGGAGCAATTTATTAGTAAAATTCCATCTAATATGGTGACTACGCATTCTTGCTGGTGGGAATGAATTGGATTTGTCAGGGCTGGTATTTTGCCAGCACAAATCCCTGGGAGCCCAGCTCCTCTTAGCATGGCTAACTTCACATTGACTCATAGCCTCCGGAGTCAGATCTTTTTCTAGGAAAACCTTCTTGGACTCTGTTCTCTGTGGATTAATCAAGAATAAACATCCCTGTATCCCCAGGATTTCTCTGATCTATCAGACGCTCTTTGTGACCCTGGGGCTGGGAGGGCGGGTGATATTGGTATGAAGCATGGTATTTTTTTCTTGCTTATTTTTATATACAGGGAGCTAATTTCTCTTGAAAGGCAAGATTCTGATTCTGAAAGAGCAGTCTGCTGCATGTCCTCACAAAAACTATAATTATACTAAAATCTACTGCTGCCCACCTGCCCCCAGTTCTTAGAGGGCAGAGAGGGCTTCATCTTTCCCACAATGCTTTTCTTATCCCCGATGCGGAGCCCCTGACTGGCACATGGTGAGTGAATGAATGAATGAGTGAACAAATGATAGTTTCCTGGCCGTGATCATAGGCAGTGGAGGCAGATGGTGGAAGGAGGAATGCAACATGATTGATTCTTCCAAACAAAACATTTTTCTGTATTTTTTTATATTGGCGTATAGTTGATTTACAGTGTTGCGTTAGTTTCAGGTATACAGCGAAGTGATTCAGATATAGATATCTATATATATATTTCTTTTTCAGATTCTTTTCCATTATAAGTTTTTACAAGATATCGAGTATAGTTCCCTGTGCTATACAGTAGGTCCTTGTTGTTTATCTATTTTATATATAGTAGTGTGTATCTGTTAATTCCATACTCCTAAGTTATTGCTCCCCCCTCCTTTCCCCTTTGGTAGCCATAAATTTGTTTTCTATGTCTGTGAGTCTGTTTCTGTTTTGTAAATAAGTTCATTTGTATCATTTTTTAGACTCCACACATAAGTGACATCATACGATACCAAATAAAACATGTTTTACGTAATGTCTGTCCGTGCCAGGTTTGGGCTTCCTTGCTCCTAGTTGATCCTTTTTTTTTGCCACAGCTTGTGGTGAGATTGGTCCTTGGAAACCATTTTTTCACCCCATTATTGTATATATGAGGAATCTGATGTCTAAAGAGGTAAAGTTACTTATTCAGGAGAACACACTAGTCAGTTTTCATGATATTTTATGACATTATACATCTTTATAAGTTGGTTTTCTGTGAAAGCACAAAGTTGTGCCGTAGACTGGAGATTTTCTGTCTTTAATAACCAGAACATTTGAATTATCAGAAAACAATGCTCCCTCCCTGTGGTGGCTAGCAGAGGACTTATAGACTATGGATTCATCAACTCTGACACCAGTTGATTGAAAAACACACGATTATTTTATGCACTACTAAGAAGAAAACATACTGCAAACATAAAGTTTTTTTTTACTACTTGTAAGTTTCAGGTTATACTTATTGTAAGAGCTCTTTTAGATTTACTTATGCATCTAAAAATAATGTATTGGTCTTTGTTTATACCTTAAAAGGAAAATATAACTAAAATAAAATAAATTGGTTATGGAATTTCAAAAATGTCTTCTTATTCAGGAAATGTGCTTTTATATTACTTTTTTTTTTTTTTTTTTTTTTGCGGTACGCGGGCCTCTCACTGTTGTGGCCTCTCCCGTTGCGGAGCACAGGCTCCGGACGCGCAGGCTCAGCGGCCATGGCTCACGGACCCAGCCGCTCCGCGGCATGTGGGATCCTCCCAGACCGGGGCGCGAACCCGTGTCCCCTGCATCGGCAGGCGGACTCTCAACCGCTGCGCCACCAGGGAAGCCCTATATGACTTTTTAACTCGATCATTGATGGGCAGCTTTACCTGTGACACTGTCTTTTGTGCCATCGAAAGCATCCATGTTAAATTAACTATATTTCAATAAAATAAATTTTTAAAAATCAACTATACTTTAAAAAAATAAATTAAAAAAAATTTTAAAGCATCGATGATACAGTTTTCTCTAAACCAAAGCAGTCCTCCACAATGGTCTCAGATGTTCTTTCCAACCACTGCTCACCTTTCCATGAGTTTTGATGTGAGTGCTTTCTTGCTTGGCTGCTGTGATGGGAAGTCCTCTTGCAGGGTCTCAGAAGGAGCCCCCCTCTCTGAGTGCACGTGTCCTCCTGCAGATCCCGGAAAGCACTGGCTTGTTGCTTTGTGAGAACATGAGGAATTTCGGTCACTCCTTTAATGACAAATAATTGTTTTCCTAATACCAAATCTGTGCCCCCCTTCTCTGCTTGCCTGCCCTTCTTTGTACTCAGTAACTTTTTGCTTTAATGACAAATCATAGCATCATCTTCTTAGAGACTTTTTAAGCACCCATTAAATCATTAAACACATCTGGTTGCAGCAATTCATATAACACAATGGAAGTGCCGGAGATATGAAACGCTATGACCAAGAGTGTGTAAAAGCAACGACAGCTTATTGGGACTGCAGCTTGGTCCGGCAATGACTGAACAATCGCAGTGATTGTAAGATGCATCCTGATTTCTGCTGCATTAAAATGGGCAGCGGTAGGGAGGGGGTCGGGGTGGGGGGTGGGTGGAATGTGCACCTTAGAAATTATGAAACCCAGAAATCACTTCAGCCTGTGTCAGGGTTTTTCCCTGGAAAACTCACCGGGAAGACTCCATGGGGAACTCCAACTCATGAAGGGAGGATTTGACATTCCACTTACAATTAGCAAAGTGCTAAAACATCTGCCAAAGAGAAGGCGATCAAGGCAGGTTTTTTTGTTTGTTTGTTTGTTTGTTTTTGCGGTACACGGGCCTCTCACTGTTGCGGCCTCTCCCGTTGCGGAGCACAGGCTCCGGACGCGCAGGCTCAGCGGCCATGGCTCACGGGCCCAGCCGCTCCACGGCATGTGGGATCTTCCCGGACCGGGGCACGAACCCGTGTCCCCTGCATCGGCAGGCGGACTCTCAACCACTGCGCCACCAGGGAAGCCCCAAGGCAGTTTTTAAAAAGATGTTTGCAATTCCATAACAGCATTTCTCAACATTGGCTGCACATTAGACTTGACGGAGGAATTTTAGAAGAAGAAGAATTAAAAAAAAAATAGTACTAGCCCCAAACAAATTGACTCTCACACTAGTTTCGGCAGCACATATACGAAAAGTGACACAGTACAAAGATTAGCACGGCCTCTGCCCAAGGATGATGGGCAAATTCATGAAGCATCCCATATTTTTAATAATTTAAAAAAAAAATCAGAATCTCTAGGGTGGGCCCAGGCATCAGGTCATTTTGAAGAGACCGCTAGGGGGTCCTAGTCTGCCATCCAGTTAGGGAACCACTGATAGGAAGATAAGAAATTTCCTGGATTTCCAAAAAGCCAAATTCCTAGTATGTCTCAGGTGCAATTAAGAGCGATCCACCTTCCTTGGAAACATCTGGATACAGCAGCAGGCAGGTCTAGGGTTTACTTCGTCTGGGCCTGCATGGTGTGGGCACTTTTTTCCCCTCCTCTTTCTTTCCTCCTTTTTCTGCCCTCCCTCTTTTTAATGCCAGCTTGGCAATCTCGCAGCACAGATCTATTTCAGCACAATGACACACTGAGTTTTAAACCTTTCAAACTGTGTTATTCACAACCATGAATGTCCTATCATGAATAGAAAATAGACTTTCTGGAATTCTCTGAACTCAGACCCTTGACCGCATGTCACTTCTGAGTCCTCCCTGGCCGTTCCCTCTGCTGGGCTGGTCACTTTCGCCCTTGACTTCCGTCTGCCCCACCTTGATGTCCGCCCCTTTCCTCCGCTGGCTCCGAGGAGGGACAGGACGTGAAGGGCAGCTCCTTGAGGCTCTTCAGGATTCCAGTGTCTCTTGTAGTTGAATCTCTTGATAGCTGCAGACAATATATGGTGTAGATCAAAAAGGAGGGCACCAATGTTCAACGCTAGTGACAGCAGTGTACATTACCCCACACCGTGTACATATTGGCATGTGTCTAACAAGGGGTTTTGATTTTCCATCACAGAAGGAAAGATGTGCTTTCTAGAAAGATCCCACAGCCTCTTCATCTCCCTACCCTTTCTGCATACCTACCATTTTATCTCTTGGATTTTTTTTTTTTGGTAGGTTTATTTTTTAAGCGTACAAACCCTGCATAATGAGGAAAGCGAAAACACTCTGATTGAGAGACTTTCGGCTAAAGAGGGAAGCTCTTGGGGGCATTGCTCAAACTTCATCCTCCAAATGCCATCAGTATATTTTCAAAGAAAATAGACCATGATGTGCTTTGTTTTTTCAACTTCCATTGAGATTTTTATGGAAGAGGTGCTCTGGGAGTCTGCATATTTTATTTAGATTTTGACAGTATAATTTAAATAATGATCTAGGGAATTCCTTGGCAGTCCAGTGGTTAGGACTCAGTGCTTTCACTGCCAGGGCCCGGGGTTCGATCCCTGGTGGGGGAACTAAGACCCCACAAGCTGCGTGGCACTGCCAAAAAAATCTTTTTTAATTAAAAAAAAATAAAAAAGAATGATCTATTGAAGAGAATTAAATCATCATGGTACTTGAAGGTGATCCATTCTGCATCTCTTCCTGAGATCCTCGGTCAGTGGTGAGTTTCTTTTTCTCTTAACAGATGTAGGACACCTTTTTCTTTGTGTTATGTTTTTCATAAGACGAATAAACTAGACATGGTAAGACGTATCACAATCAGAAAAAAAGAAAACTCTATCACCTGAAATCTCTTCTCTCTACTCTTCTTCACACTTGGATGAATTTTCTTAACAACCCGTGGCTTTCAGGACAGACTAGAGTTCATGTGAGTGACACATAGTGAGATATATTTTGCAGTGACTTCTTAACAATCTGTACAGTTATACATAATGTACTTTAAGTTTAAAAAAGTCACGTTAGAATAGATATGTTGCTACCACTTCTTGTATGAGATTGAGAGCAACGCTTACCCTCTTTAGGCTGCAGTGTCCTCGTTTATAAAAAGAGATATTTATAGTATCTACTTCATGGGGTTTTATGAAGATTACAATGAATATAAAATAGGGAGCTAATTGCTGGGCATTCAGTTCAGCTACACAAGGAACGGTAGTTAGATGTTGTCATTATTACTTTTGTTATTATCAGCCAAGCTCTTTCTCTATCTCCATCCCTTTTTCTCCTCACATGCTGTAGGTAAAAAGAAAGTACGAAGAGTAGATTTTTTCAGAATGAAATCCTGCCGTTGCGGCAACATGGATAGGCCTAGAGGGTACTATGCTTAGTGAAATAAGTCAGGCAGAGAAAGACAATTACCGATACCACTTATATGTGAATCTAAAAATAAAAAACAAATGTGTGTGGCAAAAGAGAAACAGACTTGCAGATATAGAGGACAAACCAGTGGTTTCCAGTGGGGAGAGGGAAGGGGGGAGGGGCAAGATAGGGGTAAGGGATTAAGAGGTACAAACTATTATGTATAAAATAGATAAGTAACAGGATATAATGTACAACACAGGGAATTATAGCCATTACAAACAGATTATAATGGAGTATAATCTGTGCAGATACTGAATCACTAGGCTATATACCTGCAACTCATATAATATTGTAAATCAACTATATTTCAATTAAAGAAAGAAATTAATTAATTTTAAAAAGAGTAGATTTTTCCATAACCTAAACTTTACCTACTCATCCTTTGGATGGATCCTCAACAGAGAGACAGAATCCACAGACCACAGTTAACCTGTCTTTGAATCTGAATCTTTTACTGCCTACAAATCGTCTGATTTGATACAGTGCACGAAACGATTTGAAGGCTTTTGAGGGTTCCCTTCTGGCGAGCTCACTAGAGTCCTCACCCAACTCTCCATTCAGAATTCCCTAACAGTAATTCACTCTGTGTTCACATAGCAATTTGTAGTTTCCAAGCATTGTTACTTTACATGTCAACTTTAGAACATTCCAACAATATCTCACTATTAATAAGTAAATTAATTAGCATATCATTAATACTGTTTGTCATGGAAGAAAGTTAAGAAACGAAGAATTTAGGTGACCTGACCATGGACCCTCAGTTACTGTGAGATTTGTGGAACTAATTGTATATCCCATGTTTTCTCCAACACATACTGTTATTCCCAGCAGTGAGTTCAAAATGACTTTATTAATATCAAAGAGGCAGACACACGGCTAAGCATCCCTAGATTATCTTTTTAATCTTAAAGTTATTGAGCGTTGCTATGGGGACACGGCCACCTTGCAATATCCTTTTGCTGCAGGACATAGCCCATAACATAAAATCCACAAAGCATTCCGATGCCTGATGTGGACATTTGGTTGAAACCTCTTCCCACTTACACCTGTAGATATTCACCTGACGGTGAATAGCAAAGTGGACTTGCTTTTCTGTTTTGCCTCTTCTTTTCCTACTTGACATTTCTTGAAACTGACAAAAAGCCAGGGGTAACAAAAGGCAAGAGGAGAAAGTATGGAATGTGTAGATAAGGAGCAGAGTGGAAAAGAGACCTGGTTAATTCACTCAAAGGGTCATAACTCCCTCCCAACTGAGGTCTTCGATTTGATGTCGAGCCAGCTCTAGGGTCTCCTGAACAGTGGACGGTGTGCCAGCCTTCAGGGTAGAACACCCCTTCTCTGGAGAAAATCATCGCGGTCGGCAGTGGCCTGATGGGTCCACCCATGATGACATCTGTGCTCCTACTTATAACTCAAGGGTATACCCTCCTTTTCCATCTGAGCTGTTAGCTTTTTAAAATACTTAAAAACCAATCAGCAACTAAATTGCATCTGAAGAGCTATTTCAATTATAGGATGGAGGCAGTTCCTCGGCAACTGAAGTATTTAAGAGCTGCAAAAATTAATGTGCATTTTAATGCTGATTTGCAGAGTATAATACACTTTGTAATTCATTTAAATGTATTCTGTGTGTTTTCTTTTTGCTGAAGGCGCAGCGGCAGTCCTTTGAATCATCATAGAACTACACTTTTAAAGTCTTTTTTAATAGAAAAGTATTTAAAACCTAAGAAAATAAACTGAGTTAAGACATAATTGGTTGGAATCGGAATGTAGATTGGGTCCTTTTCCTTGAATAACATCACTTAAAAGCACTCCTGTGGGATGATTCTGACTCCTGAGAGCAACAACCTGGAGTTTGAATCATACCAAATAAAAATCTCATCTAAAATTGCTTTCTTCTTGTTGCTAGACTAGATAGAAGCTATACTATTGGTCAGAGGCTACTGACTTGGCAGGTAAGTCCAGGAGCTTCAGTTCCTCCATGGATGACAAGCTTTAAAACTGAGTTCATCAAACATAAACGTTTTGCCCCAGAGCCCAGCAAGCTGTACCTAGGTCGACAGCCCGAAAGACGTGAGGTCAGCAGAGCAAACAGTTGCTTTTGTTCCGTAGTTGCCACGACAGAGATTAAATGGATGCGTGAGGGAGAGTGTGTGACTACAGGCCGGAGAAAGAGGTCCGAGGTGGATGCACCCAGCCTGGGTCCCCTCTCTGTGGTCTTGAACGAGAGACTCGGGGAAGGACAGATTTCAGCCACAGAACATCCATGTGCCGTCACCTCGTCCAGGGCCTTCATTCCTTCGCACAGCAGATGAGGCACCAACATCCTGACACGGAACTACTGCAGATTCACAGAAAGAGGCAGCTCCCTAAGCAGCCCCCAGCAGCGTGGGGGAAGTGACACTCCCCTGCTTTGTTCCGTAGTCACCTGAAAACAAATGAGCCTGCGCTTCTGTATGCTATCCAGTGTGGCATGGGGTTATTGCCAACTTTTGATCAGTCCCAGATTTGGTGTCACGTGTGTTGGATTTGCTGGGGTTGCATTTGAACCAATGAGCTGCCCGGAACGATGACATGCTGTGCCCTCCCCTGACTTGTCTCCTGAAGTTTATTCTTCCCATTCCCTGAAGTCAATGTGCTTATAAACTGAGCCAATCAATACACCTAAGACAGAGCTCTTCCAGAGCCCACCTAGGGGGCCGCCCTCTTCTGGGACATCACTGCTGTTGCGGAGAGGCGGGTCACAGGCGGAGAATTGAAAAGGCTGTTTATTTATTGAATGTTAACTGAGCACTGACTCTAACTGCATCTGGCACAGGGTTATAGGGAAGTGCAGGATGGGTGAGCTACAGCCTCATTCTTCAGAGAACCAAGTCCAAGGGCTGGAAATCGGGGGGGACTCCATGTTGCTTATGGAAAAATAAGATCTCCTGGGGCTTCGAGGAGTGGTTATGGGATGTAGCTGAACTCAGACATCACAATTAAAAACGCAGTTTGGAATAGGCTGTGAACCTCTGTCTGGGGTGGCCTCCCCCGACTCTCCAAACTGAAGAAGCAGAAAGCTCAAGGATGTGAAGGACCTCAGGCTGGCTCGTACGCTGCTCTGAGCATCTGGGTTACCTTTAGTCACTTCTGCTGGGTAACTGGAGCCTGTATGTTTTCACGGAGCCATTACACTGGAGCCCTCTCTGCCCTGAGCCCCAAAGGGTCCCCGTCCCCCCAGCAAACATGACATTGTCACAGCGCGCCCTGCCCATGGGACCCCTGTTTTCAGGCCTTCTATAAGGAAACCATTGAGCCTGCCTCCGAGCTGTACACAGTGGTGACTTTCATTTAAATACCCACTGCTCTTCCTGCCAGCACCGGGGAACAGAGAGCGCTGTTTATACACATCCTGGTGTCAATTTCCACAGCAGGGAGCTGAGGCTGGTTTCTGATGTATGCCTTTCCAGCCAGCTGTCCCCCCGTCATTTTGCACATGCTGGCATGACATTTCCCTCCAGCCAATTGAATCCTGAAAAGTTTTGTTTCTTTCACACGTGAAGAAAAAAGAAGTCTTTGACGTGCAGCATCCCTCGCTCCTCATAAAGCTGTAACTTCACAGGCTCTATCTAATTTGTACTCGTATAGTTTATTATGAGTTAATGTTAATGGTTTAAGTCGAGGGGATGATACCAAGTACCCAGCAATAGGAAAGGGAAGTTATTTATTATTAAATAAAAACCTGGAAAGCGGCATGGACCAATGACGGATATGTGGACAAGGGGGGAGACATAATCTGTGTCCTCGAGAAACTTAAACTGTTATAAATCATAGCAAATCTCTAAGGTTCTCTGGAGATTCAATACAGCCAGAGCTGCGCCTCCAGAGCAGGAATAACCGCCCGCAGCCGCATCCTGTCAGTCTGCACAAGCCCTGGGTCTTTCTGTTTAGACTGTTCTGTTAGTGAATTTTGCTCTGTGGGGACCTTTGAGGAACTTAAATCACATATCATGACATGGGTGAGAATATATGAAATATATTGCTATAGAAATGAAAGCTATTCTAATTGTGGCAGTTTTTAAGTTATTTGAGAAGCACCTGCCGTACACACAACGAAAGTAATATTTTAATTTTAGACCCAAGGCAGAAGAGGCTCAGGACAGAACAGAATTCTACCCACGCCCTCGCTTTGTAAACATGTGCAACAAATACTCACTCAATAAATAAGCAAATGAATGAACAGAGGAGCCTTGAGCACAGGGATTAAAACAGTATTTAGAACTTTTCTGAGAATGGAAGAATTTAAGTAGGATTCCATAGTACCCCAAATGGCAGGGGCAAAATTTCTTGATTACAATGCTGTGAAGCCCCAGATGGCTCTCAAATTTTCTACGTTAGTCTGAATTGATGAAGAGTTAGAAGCAAGTTATGACAATATTTGCCACAAAACTGGAGAGCCCAGAGAACTGACCAAAACGATCACGAAGTTCTGATAGTGCTTCCAAAAATACTGTAAAATTATCATCTCTTGCTTATTACAAAAGATTTCAAGGACACAGAAAAGCCTAGTGAATGAGCTCTGTTAAATGGAACATTTAAGTAAAGCCTTTAGAATAAGAGGTGAAACTCCTGCTTCTCCTTCCCTAGTCCTTGTACCCACCCCCCTTTTCAAGAAATAATCACTTTCACAAAATTGATGTTAATCGTCCTAGGAATTTTTTAAAAATTAAATTTACTTGCAGATGTACGTATCCATCAATTAGGCATTGTTTTGCATCATTTTTTAGCTTTTTAAATAAATACTACTGTACCATACATATTTTTCCCTAACTTGCTTTTCATACTTGTGTTTGGGGGCATTTATCCACGTTGATTTATGTAGCTCAAAGAAATTTATTTTAACTGATGAGTAGTATTTATTGTACCTTATGAATATGCCATAACTTACATCTCCATTTTCCCGGCGCCATACATTTTAGTTACTTTTTTTTTTTTTGCTATTGCAAACAGGCCTTTCTGACCATTCCTGTTTATGTTTCCTTGAGCATACAACCAAGGGTAGCCCCGGGGCAGTGGTTTTCAACCCTGCCTTCATATAAGAAAGCTTTAAGAAAAATACCCAAACTGAGCCTGACGTCAAAGATTCTGATTTAATTTGTCTAGGGTCTAGTGATAGAAGACAGAAAATGAACAAAGGTATAGATTAGGAAATATCTGGTGGTGATACGAGACACAAGGAAAATAAAACAAGGGAATCCTATAGAGCCTTTATCCAGGGAAGAGCGTCCCTTGGAGGTGACATTGAAGCTCAGATGAGTGACCCAGGGGCCGCTGTGAGAAGACCTCAGAGAAAGAAGTTTCCTGAGAGAGGACATGGCTGGAGGAGGCTTGTCATTCTGAGAAACAGGAAGTCAGTATGTCTGCTAGCCTGCTGCTGACAGTGTAGGGCCAAGGCAGGAATACCAGTACAGGCCCGTGTACCACACACTTAAATATTTAAAGGCCATAAGTTAAGCAAACTATTGAGGAATATATGTTTTATATTCCTACTTTAACAAATACACCTTCCTAATGACAAAATTAAAAATATGGGTAGAGCTAAGGTCTCTATCTGATGGAAAGTCATCAAAATACCAATGAAAACTAAATTTGATTGTTACTGCACACATGTGGGTGTACTGCGGATGGACCAAGGATGCTTGAATGAGTGATAAAATAAAGATATAAATAATTTATAAATTATTTTGTATTTTTCCATTTAGCTTATTTTGTTGGCTTTATTTCAGTGAAATCATTATTTATGTTGTTATAATCAAAAGTCACATAATTTGTTATTGACAGTAATGATCTAAAGGATTAAAGGTAAAACATATTTTTACTTAAGAGATACACAATTTAGGGCTTCCCTAGTGGCACAGTGGTTGAGAGTCCGCCTGCCGATGCAGGGAACACGGGATCGTGCCCTGGTTTGGGAAGATCCCATATGCCGCGGAGCGGCTGGGCCCGTGAGCCATGGCCACTGAGCCTGCGCGTCCGGAGCCTGTGCTCCGCAAAGGGAGAGGCCGCAACAGTGAGAGGCCCACGTACAGCCAAAAAAAAAAAAAAAAAAGAAGAGATACACAATTTAAATTTATTTTCATTAAAGCATAAATGAAATGTAAAACATTTTTTTAAAAAAATTTTAAAAATTATATATTTCTGAAAATATATAAATTATATATTTTCTTTTAATTATATATAATATATATAATATATAAATTTCTTTTAATAATAATTATATATATTATTTTATATATATAATATATATAATTATAATATATTATATATATTATATAATATATATAATACATATATATTATTTTTTATATATAATTATAATTATATATATAATTATATATATTATTTAAATAATAATATATAAATTTCTTTTAATTATATATATAATATATAAATTATATATTTTCTTTTAATTATAAGTGATAATTAACCAATATCAAAATATTTATTCAAAATTATTTGTTAAGAGACTTCCCTAGTGCGGGCTTCCCTGGTGGCGCAGTGGTTGAGAGTCCACAACAGTGAGAGGCCCGCGTACCGCAAAAAAAAAAAAGAGACGTCCCTAGTGGTCCAGTGGTTAGGACTCCACCCTCACAATGCAGGGGGCTCTGGTTCAATCCTTGGTTGGGGAACTAAGATTCAGCATGCTGCACCATGTGACCAAAGAAAGAAAGAAAGAAAATTATCAATATTAGTTAAGATGAAATTTTAAAATTTAAATTTTAGGACATTTAAATACATCTTATTAAATACAGCACTGACCCTTGTGCAGGTGAAAATCTGTCTGTAAATTTACAGTCAGCCCTCCATATCAGCAGTTCTGTATCCATGGAGTCAACAACCTCAGATGTCATAGTACTGCAGTATGTATTTATGGAGAAAAAATCCACACAGTTCAAACCCATGTTGTTCAAGGGTCAACTGTGTTTGTATAAAAATAAAAGTACTGCAGTTCAAGAACTGGATGTACACGTAGTTCAAATGTATGAATTGGTATCACTTCATGTTACTTCTAGTCCCACGTTGTTTTAAAATACAGGATTTATTATTGCTCAGGTATAGTGAGGCCAACAGATCAGGAGATGACTACCATTAAGAGAGAGTTTGTGATACTCACAGATCCCGGGAGAATGGGGCATGTCACACCAGGCAGGGCCACACAGGGCCACACCAGTGTCCATCGCGACATGAAGGAGTGAGGGCAAAATGTGAGTCACAGCCTTTATTGTGTTTCCCTGGGGCAGGGTAAGCTTTACCTGAATAAAATATGATTTTTAAAAAAACGAAATGAAAAAATAAAATTTCAACTTGCTTATTTATAATGTGAGTAAAATAAATAATTCTGCAAGTGAGACACTTTTATATATTAAGTGAAAAACAAAATTGCCCAGGCATCAAAACTTTCTCAGATAGTGGGTTTGGAACAGCATCTCTAGAGAGCAGCAGTGCAGGACAGAGACGAGTATCTACAAACCTAAGAGACGAGTATTTACAAACCTAAGTCTAACCAGAAACACTTGTGCCCAGAATGCTGACCTTAAGGCTGAGAACTTGCAGGAGGAGTTGCTTGAAAATAGATGGTTAATGATGTTTTCTATTACAGATGAGAATGTAGATAACATCTCCCAATAGATCTGCATTTCTTCATGCTTCCAGTCAGAAATTTGATAAGACCAAAGTTTGATAGAAACTTCTGGACGTGATGCCTATGATAGGTACACATATCAGGGCATGACCTACTATCCTGTATTGAGAAAAGTCCTGAACATTTTAAGGTGGACTCATCCAAAGTAGTAAACTGGATTACGATGTGGCTCCTGAAATGGTCATGCTTAATATTTTAGTACTTGCTGTAGTACTAAAATCCAAGATGGTAACAGTGTGCAAAGCCTTTGTCGTTAGCTATTTGTTAACTCATTCACCCAGAGATAATTTTGTACTAAAACTTTCATATACACAACACCATGAATACTGCCTGCCCCTAGCCTAAAACTACAGACCATTCATGTTTATTAGACTCAGAGCTGGCAGGATGCCAGGGATTTGGTTTCGCCATGGTGACAGAGATTTTTATTAGCTTTGGGGGGAAAATAGGCATGTTAGTATAATTCAAAGAAAAACCTCACCACCTTTCACCAACATATACCCCAGTTTCCCTTCCTGAAATCCATTTCCTGAAATGAAAGTGAAACATTTCCAAAATGATAGACTTGAGGACTGAACAGCAAAAAAATTCTGATTTTAAACTTTAGAACATGAACTAACGTGGTTCAGTTCACATTCAGACGTAAAATTCATAATTTGAATAAAAGCTACAAATGGAAATCACTGTCCTACACTCCAAAGAAAAGTAAATACAATGATGTTAGAAAAGCAGAATATTGCAAATATTTCAAGAGTCATTGCTTTTAAAAACAATCACTGTGCAAGAATCTTTCTGCATTTAGAATCCCTACATTTGTGAACAGCTGTTTTTCGTTATAAAACTGAATAAAACTAAATGTCACAGCCCGTTAAAGGACTTAACATTAAACACGGAACACAAGACTTGACATTGTCATCTTAATACCAAAAAAAAAAAACCCCAACAAGAGCCGTGGTCAGGTTTCTATGTCCTAATCCAAAGTATAATGAGTTAACAAAATAAAAATACATAAAATATAAACTGAAATGTGTAATGAATTACATATTCAAATATATGCATATGTTAATTTTCAAGTTCAAATTGATGCTATTCTATATTACACATATTTCTGTTGTGACTTTACAACAGCACATCTGGAAAAACAGAGAAAGATCGAATATATTTCTGGCCACCGATTTTTCTTATCAATCCATTTCGCTGATTTATTTCTACCTTCCAGGCCCTGTAGACACCTGAGTGCATGATCCCTGCTCTAGACCATGAGTTCATCACGGACAGACCCTGGCAGCGTATTATTCAACCAGCTTCCCACTTTGTCCATCTATGATCCATCTGTGATTTAACAAATATTTCTTGGTCACCTGCTAGCTACCTAGCACTGTAGGTCGTGCTGCAGTAACAAAAGTGGAAAAGACAAGTCCTGTCTCCTGGACCTCAGATTCCTATATTCAGTAAACGTTTGAATTGAATTGATTGGCTGTCTTAGTCCTACCATGGCCCAAAGAGTTCTGAGTTACACAATCCGCAGAACCCCAAGACTGTTAGTCGCAAACATGGCGGGTAATATAACAGCTTATAAAATTCACCCCCCAAGAGAGAAATTATTCCTGTCTGTGGGATTCGATTTGTGAAAGCATCTGGCACAATGGGAAGCATTGAGTTCTGTATTCAGGGTGACAAAATGTAAGTCCCTGAAGCTAATTAGTAAATTAACATATACGCTCATTCACCTGAGTTCCTCCAGTCCAAACCCTTTCCAATTTTGCTGCAGGAAAGTAAGCTTTTCCCAAGAGACACAATTGAAAATAGGTCTGAACGAACATGGCTGTGTCTTTGCTGGCATATGTATCTGTTTCTGTCTTTCTTATCACGTTTAAAATCCAAAGGATTGTGCTTCTAATCTCGGTGCCTTCAGTGACCACAGTTACAGCAGTGATGGTGGTACCTTTTCCCCACACATAGACTTCCCTTTAGCTTAATTGTCTTTTAAGACACAGCTGGCCTGATGTCACAGGAGCTAGAATGGCGGCTCATCGCTGAGCTGGGGCGTTGCATTAGATTTAAAGGCAGGGATGAGAATGAGAGATGACGTAGAAGTCTTTGAGGCTGAAACGGCAAATATACAAATAAACGTACACATTCTTCCAGTCTTAACTAATTTAGAGTCTTCTTAAATATTTACATGTTTAAGATTTTACGGTCTTCTTAAATATTTTAAGAGAGATTTAATTTCTCATCTTTAATTAGCCCAGAAGGATAGAGATGGTCTTTGGTCTCCCATAATTTTCAGTTATTTGCTAAAATTCTTCTTCCACTCTGTTCATTCAACCTGGTTGAATTCTAATATAATTCAATGTTATTTCAACGGCATTTTATCAAGTACCCATTCCATGCCAGGTCCTGTTGACAGGCAGCGTAGGAGACAGGAGAGCACCTAGAAAGGCTTCCCATCAGAGACAGAATGAAGAATGAACAGAATTTATTAAGTGAAAAAGGTGAGACATGAAACACAGGCAATTCGATCAGCATGTTCAAAAGTGCAAAACAATGAAATATCACGGCAGGCAAAAAGGAAATATAAATCGTTTGAATGGCTGGTACAGCAGAAAAAGAGCAGGCTGGGGGTTGGGGGGAGCTGGGACTTCAACGGGTCTGAGCTCCAATCACTGTTCCAGAGAGGGCTTGCTTCAGAGCCACCAAGGGGGGTTTTTTTTTATATATATAAAAAAGCAACATGGGCTTCGCTGGTGGCGCAGTGGTTGAGAGTCTGCCTGCCGATGCAGAGGACACGGGTTCGTGCCCCGGTCCGGGAAGATCCCACATGCCGCGGAGCGGCTGGGCCCGTGAGCCGTGGCCACTGAGCCTGTGCTCCGCAACGGGAGAGGCCACAGCGGTGAGAGGCCCGCATACTGGAAAAAAAAAAAAAAAACTTATTTTTTTTCTGGGCAGGACACCTGGTGATTCAGATTCAGAAGGCGTGGGATTGGAGCCCAGAAATATTTATTTTTTGAAATACTTTCCAAGTTCCAATTCAAGATGGCGGCTGAGCACAAGGCTTTTTCTTCCTCCTCCTGTGCCTCCCCAAACCCCACTGAAATTATCGTAAGAAGGACCAAGATGCACAGCAGTGAGGAGAACAGAAAACCTGTAAAGGGGCAAGAGCTAACAATCTCTTGCTTAAAGTTAGAAAGAGGATAGAAGCACATTGAAAGCGAAGACCCAGCGTTGGGAGCTATGGCCCTCCACCTTGGGAGAGGACGCTGTAAAAGCCACGGTTTCTGGCAGAGTTACAGAGAAGCTTCCAAATTGGTGTAAATCAGAGTGGCTAAGGAATAATGCCACAAAAATAAAATCAAATGATGAGAGGAGTGCCTAGGGAACAGCTGAACCCTCCTCTTCCACCTCAGGAGATTAGCTGGCAGCCTGGCTCTTAACGACCTGGAATAGGTGCTCTTTGAAAGAAAGGTATTTCAGAAATCCAAGAGATACTATTTCTAGCCCGATGGATTTCTCCCCAGCTGAAATAACCAGACCAGCACGGAAGAGAAGCCTCCCCCCATTTTCCTCGGGAGCTTGGAAGTGAGAATACACTCACCCCCTCCAAGTACCCATGTCCCACAGACCTCATGAGGGATGGAGAAGGAAGTAGGGAAGGAGATGGGAAAGGAACCCGTGCTCACAGCTGTTGCGTTACACCCATGGAGCACTCATTATCCAAGCTCTTCTGGCCATTTCTGTTAATGTATTGGGGGGGCATAAGAACTTTAACACAGAGCCCCAAACATCCCAGCCTCTCTGAGGGTGTCCCTTCTTCTCTGCTACTGCAAACAGTGGCAGTGGGAATCAAACTTTCCCTTTAAATTAGATCTCTCTGAAAAGGAGGCATTCTCTGATAGGTAGAGTGATCTAAAAAAGACCCAAATTCCCATGTGCAATTTCTTTTTACTATCCGTGTTTGTTCACTGGAGAAGGGAAGAAACCAACATTTGCTAGAAGAACCCAGCACTCGATCTGGTCCCATAGGGTAGAGGTGGCCAGGAGTCCAGGTTTCGATGTTCTAAGAGCATCTGGTCCATCGTATGAAGCTCAGGACCCAGAGAAGCCAGGCCCAGGCAGCTTTTCGAAACTGGTGTGAAACTCTGCCCAGTCACTGGCTAGAGAGCGGCTAAACGTCCTTCCTCGGGAGAGCCACTGACAAGTATGTGGGTGGGGTCTCGGAGCTCCATCCAAATGGGCTCCAACAGGAGGACCACAGGGAAAGGAGTAGACGAGGCAGAAGCCCTGTCACCTGAACTGGACAACATAACATGCATGACGCTGATGCAGCAGAAAAGCCACAGATCTAATGCACAGTCTGCTTGCGATTTCCACCACCCGTCCCACGTGGGTTCCAATCTGGGAAACGGGTCCCACTTTGGACACAACGGGTTAGAAAAGTCTCACTGAACCTCTGGCTTGAAAGTCCTCTGTGATGTCAGATGAGAGAGAGCTCTCGTTCTCTTGTATTGAGAAATTAAGTCGCTTTAGGGCTGGGGGAAGGGGAGTCCCTAATTTTTTCTTGAAAATAAAAACATGGTGAATGCAATTGTGTTTAATGCCCTTGGCTCTACGGTGAGGGCTTGTGGCCCGTTTTCAGACCACCAACCTTCTGTTCTTTCTTCCCCAAGCTCGCATTCCACCAGCCTTTGCCCGAGTACTGTGGATGTTGATGTGTTTGGTGGGAAAGAAGAGAGCTTGGTGGTGGGGGGGGGATGTGGACTGGGAGAGAGCTGAATCCCCCTTTGCGTGTGTCTCTAACGAGTTTATTTCTGATCAGTTTGGACCCCTTCTCCAGCTTTTTCAGAATCATCTCTTGCTCACACACTTGGCTTTGTTGATCAATGAATGAGCCACTTTTTAGCCTACAGTCTGCGTAGGAAACCTCAACAGCTCAGGGCCCAAGGCAAACGGGTCCACTACATTTGTACAACGTCCGACCACACCCATCTCCACAGTGGAGATCACCGGCTCCTGTCTTGGGCCATCCAGTAAAGAGAACTGGTTGTGCTCAGGACTTCTTTCTCCATTTGGATCTCTCAAGGCATTCCACGTGGAGGCTTTTTTGTTTTCACATTTAAAATCCATTTTCTCTCTCTGGGGAGACTCCCCAAGACCATGGCTCAGAGTCCGCCTTCATACACCCTTTGCTGTCAAACCACCAGGCGCACAGGCATTACTTTTAATGTCTGTATAAGTCTGCCCTGAAATTTCAAAAATTTCAAAATACAATGGAATCTCTCACATGGGGAGATCGCACTTGTAAAGGGGTCGTTTTGTGAACCCCAGGGAAATAACAGAATCTTCACCTCCATTCTGAGGCTGCAGCCAGCTGCTACCTTGGTTACAGCGATGTGGGTTCTTAACAAGCTCTTACTTTGAATGGGCTGTTTATGTTCTGTTTACGAAGGGAATCTAGGTGTGATGCCCACTGACCACAGGAGAGCTGGACTCAGTGAGGCCCTTTCTTTGCACTAAATGTGCTTGACGGGAATCTTTCTCAGTCTCCTTAGAGCAATAATGCAAGTGATAAGAGCTCATGTTGGTGTGAAATAAATTGGACCCTGAGTATCTTCATCACCTCAAGCAGAGACAGATTAGCTAGTTCTATAGATAGAAGCCCACCTCCTCTAAGCTTGGGGTGGGGACCTGGGTGTCCAAGCGCCACCCACTCCCACCAACAGCTGAGGGTGCTCGCAGCTCTCCACCGTAATCTCCCGCTGGGCCGAGGCTGCAAGCCCCGGGCCCAGATCAGTGGGTCAGGAGCTTCTAGATAATTTCAGAACCTCGTGTAGGATTGCTACCGACATTCTCGCCCTGTCAACTGTTCAGTCTTCAGACTTGGCAGGGGGAGGAAATGTCACAAGATGCATCCCTTCACCCGCCCATAGGTGCTTCTGTCAGAAATTACCCTTCGTAATAGGAGAGAGAGATGGTAAAGCTGAACAAATAATACAGTGATGGAGGCAGGCTGAAAAATACCAACCCAGAGAGGAAGAAAAGCCAGAAACCAAGGGTCAGCTGGGAGGCTGGAAGCTAAAAGACCGTATCAATGAAGGCACGGATGATGAAGTGTGGGAGTCTATAAGTCGAAGTTACAAAAGAGGAGGGATGGTTTTTAAATTATCTGCACGTTGTTTGACACCAACCGCCCGCCCCCCCCCCCCACAGTGGGTGAGGTCTAATTTCCCTCTTCTTGAAGATGGACCAGCCTCTGTGAAGTGCTTGTGATGATAAAATGCAGCAGAAGTGACACTCTGCCTTCCGGGGCTGGGTTTCTGCTTGGTCTCTCTCTCAGGACACTAGCTCTGGAGCTCTGAGACATCATATAAGAAATTGGCCACCACGAAGCCACCGTGCTGGAGACCACGTGGAGGTAGCTGTGTTTGGGGAACCCCCAGTGTTTCAGCCTCCAGTTTCTTGAGTCTTCCCAGCCCAGCTGCCAAGCAGATGAACAAGCCTTCAGATTCTAGCCCCCAGCTTCAAAAGGCTGAGGCCAAAGGGGAGTGAAGCAGAAACAGACTCTCTCCCTCCCCAGCCCTGCCCAGAGGGCAGTTTCTGAGCATAAATTTTGTTTTAAGCCGCTGAGGATTGGAGTGGATACTTCCCTAGTCACAGAACTGGGCTGGAGGGGATGATGATTAAATAAGCAAAGATGAACGAAGATGTGGGAAGATTCGGGACGATATGGTCCCTTGCGGAGATTCTGACACACTCTCATGACTGACAGCAGAAGGACTATGAAAAATATTATTGCATTGCTTGTCTTTTTTTTTAGTCATTTAAATATTATATGCAACTCCAGAGAATAACATTCCAAAAAACACCCAGAGTTCCCAGCCCCTGGCACTGATAGCTATTTTCATTTTAGGTGATGTTTCTTTTTGTCCTTTTCCTGAATTTCTGTTCTATTTCTGCCCTGACTCTACTACTTACCCATTGATCCCTTGGTTATTGGCTGTCTACCTGGTCTTTAGGATCTGTTGCCCTTGGGATTCCCAAACCCTGCATTCAGATCACGAACCAGCCCCAGATTAGGCACAGAGATTAGGGCCCCAGAACTTTGTTTCCAGGGTTGGCCCAATACATGCACCTGTATGCTCCCAGGGCCTCTGTACCCGTGACCCTGGACGCTCTTCCTTGGATAAAGATAGACAAGGCATTTAATAATTAAATTTGTGATCAGACCAAAAGCAAGGAGGACTAGCTAATGTATTTAGTGGAAGAATCAGCATTCTGAAGGCTTTGGCCATTATAGGCAATCTATGTATGTTGAGTACGTGAATTGAGACAGGCTAGAACTTTGGGCCGAAATGAAGTTTAATGGGGATAGACGCAACGCCAAGTACATGATGGGAAAGAGCTATTTTTTCAGATTAAAAAAAGATGTGGGGCTTCCCTGGTGGCGCAGTGGTTGAGAGTCCACCTGCCAATGCAGGGGACGTGGGTTCGTGCCCCGATCCGGGAAGATCCCACATGCCGCAGAGCGGCTGGGCCCGTGAGCCATGGCCACTGAGCCTGCGCGTCCAGAGCCTGTGCTCCACGGCGGGAGAGGCCACAACAGTGAGAGGCCTGCGTACCACAAAAAAAAAAAAAAAAAAAAAAAAAAAAAAAAGATGTGATTGAATCATCCATACGTGTACATATATCCCCTCTTTTCTGGATTTCCTTCCCATTTAAGTCACCACACAGCACCAAGTAGACTTCCCTGTGCTATACAGTAGGTTCTCAGTAATTATCTATTTTATACATAGAAGTGTATTATAAGTCAACTCCAATCTCCCAATTCACCCCACCCTGCCTTTTCCCCCTTGGTATCCATGCATTTGTTCTCTATGTCTGTGTCTCTATTTCTGCTTTGCAAGTAAGATCATCTATTCCATTTTTCTAGATTCCACATATATGTGTTAATATACGATATTTGTTTTTCTCTTTCTGACTTACTTCACTCTGTATGACAGTCTCTAGGTCCACCCATGTCTCTGCAAATGACACAATTTCGTTCTTTTTTATGGCTGAGTAATATTCCATTGCATATATGTACCACATCTTCTTTATCCATTCCTCTGCTGATGGACCTTTAAGTTACTTCCATGTCCTGGCTATTGTAAATGGTGCTGCAATGAACATTGGGGTGCACGTATCTTTTTGAATTATGGTTTTCTCAGGATATATGCCCAATGGTGGGATTGCTGAGTCATATGGCAGTTCTAGTTTTAGTTGTTTAAGGAGCCTCTATACTGTTCTCCATAGTGGCTGTATCAATTTACTTTCCCACCAAGAGGAGTAAGAGGGTTCCCTTTTCTCCACACCCTCTCCAGCATTTATTGTTTGTAGATTTTTTTGATGATGGCCATTCTGACCAGCAGATAGCGACAGAGAAGTGTAAAGCAATTATACTCCAATAAAGAAGAAAGAAAAGAAACACATGTAAAATTGAAAAAAATTAAAAAGATCTGGTTGTTTAACCCATAAATTCAATATAAGTCCAAAGTTAGCTGGGTCTCCCCAGAGCTTAATTAACACATTTTCAGGCTGCAGACATAGAACGCTAGTGTCAAAAAACCGGAAGCAATGAGCTGACTCCATTTTGCACTGGTAACGTTCTCTCTATGACATTGTATTACATTCTGAACATGATATTTTAAGAGGGGCCTTTAAGAGAAATCATACCAACCCGGATTGCATTCAGAGAAAAATTATGAAGAAAGATCAGAGTCGGAAAATCACACTATGTAGGGATGAACTAAAGGAAACAAGAGACTTTGTGTGGAAACATGGAGACCCAGGGGAGAAATGAATTTTATGAAGTTTTCCTGGGCAATGCATTCTTTTGTTCTAAATTCTCTTGAAAGCATCAGTAGGATCAACATTACTTGTCTGCATTCACAGGACCAGATTTGGAGCATGGGTGGGTTATGGGAACCCTGAGTCTAGACCCAAGGTGGGCACAGAGTAAAAGGGATGCTCCCTCACCTTTAAGACTGATAGAAGATGGCTTTGGGGTGGTAAATGGAAAACCAAAATAAAAAAAAAATGGAATAAGACAGAATTCCAGTCCATGTGGAACATGGGAAGAAGCTAGAACAAGACAGTGTATGTATATAGGGTCTCTTTTTTTTTTTTTTTCTGTGATAGTCTATGAAATACTTTTGAACAAAGATTCAAGTGTCACAGCCCCATGTGGGAAAGGCATTCAAGGCCCATTTTTCCCTAGTCCAGTGTGCAGATGACTTAGGAAAAGGGGAAAACGGTTTGTTGGAGAGAGGAAGGGAAAGGAAGGATAGAGAATCTGTTAGCGAAACTTATTACCGTAGCTTGCATTTTGGTGAGGTTGTGTACGTGAATGCCCCCATCTGCGGAGAAAATCCACCAGATTGTCGATGATTCAACGTGATG